>NC_079169.1:37557008-37674508 GCF_947568905.1 Ostrea edulis
ATTCATAAACTTCATAAAAACCCTTACAAAACAAAAATACATTGCTGGATCCAGTAAATGTTCTACCAAGCCCCTATCTTTGCTCCTCACCAAAATATTAACAGCTGTGAGGGAGAATCTTCAAACGTACTGTGCGACTACAAATACCAGAAGTGGTGTAAATCAAAGGTGTATTTTAAAAAATTCTAAAGAACTTTTAGTAAACTTGAAATCACAGAACTTTTCTCAAATCAACAACATCAAAACGTATGACTTTTCAACTCTTTACACGGCCATTCCTCGCGATCAATTAAAGACTAGACTTTTTGACATCATAGACTGTTGCTTCTTAAACAAAACTTGAAAACGCAAATATTCCTATTTATTGATCAGTCATCCAAAAAATTACATTGTTAAACGCCACACTGATTCCACGCACAAGTACTCTGAAGTTGAAATAAAAAATATGCTGGAGTTCCTCATCGGCAATATCTTCGTGGTCTTTGGTGATCAGGTCTTCTAACAGTCTGTTGGAATCCCCATGGGCACGAATTGTGTTCCTATGTTAGCTGACCTGTTTTTATATTCCTATGAAGCAGAATTTATTCAAAAACTTTTACGTGAGAAGAAAAAATATCTTGCTGTGGCCTTCAATTCGGCATTTAGATATATCGACAATGTATCATCTATTAACAATAACAATTTTCATTCATATGTCGATTCGATATATCCCTGTGCACTCGAAATAAAATACACCACAGAGTCGTCCACTTCTGCTTCATACTTAGATATTTTATTGAAAGTAGACATTAACGGCAAACTGACAACTCAACTGTATGACAAACGGGATGATTTCAACTTCTCCATCGTCAACTTCCCATATTTATATAGAAATATTCCATTATCACCTGCATATGGTGTTTACATCTTTCAACTGATTCGATACGCAAGAGCTTGTTCTACGTATGGACAGTTTTTAAATTGATTCAGGCTACTGACAAACAAGTTGATGGTGCAGGGGTTCACAACCGTCTCGCTTAAAATCAGCATTTCGCAAGTTCTATGGTCGTTATAACGATCTAGTTTGCCAATACAACCTAAGATTGGGTCAAATGCTGTCTGACGTGTTTCATGCCGATTGTTAGGCCGGTCTTGGCACACTGATTTTGACTACGGATAACTCCGTTTACCCGATCAAGGTATATGGCTCACGGCGGGTGTGACCGGTTATCTGATTCCACCTCTGGTATATCCAGGGGTCCACATTTGCCCAACTCTCTATTTTGTATTGCTTATAGTAGTTGTGAGATTGATCGCTGTTCGTTATCTTCACCTTTTATACAATCAATCAATCGACGCATGTACTCACATTTCTCTCTTAAGAAAATAATTGTTCATTTTCTTCCATTCTGACGTTTAAAAAATTTAATGAGCTACCGACTATGATAAACAACTTGCAGTACACACTTTCTAAGGTACTTTTAATATTATGTGTTTATCAGGATGAACACTCGTTAATAAAGTTTCATTTTTTGCCAGGAGTTGCATTTGCGCTAGATAGCAACTGACCAAGTTGTAGACTTATGCTGTATTTCACTTATTGTGGGCTATATTGAATTCCCAGTGTTTTGTCGGTAATTGATATAAGTGAAAAAATATAGGTGTATAAACGATATTGAAATTTGATATAGAAAATTAAATTGGGATAAAATTTATTGAATATCATTCAGATAACACATATTTTATGAGATTGCCCAAAGCTACACATGCATTTTGGATTTCACAAACACTAATGAAAAAAATTACTGTAGAAGACACTCAAGTTTTACTGGGGTACCTGTAAAGTGCGAAACGAAACGAAATCTACGAAACAAAACGAAATCTACCGAAACGAAACGAAATTTACCGAAACGAAACCCACCGAAACGAAACGAAACCTAACGAAACGAAACAGATTGTATAACCGAACTCTTTTAATTATAATAATTAAAAATGGTATCTTAGGCCCCTGTGAAAGTTACCACATATAAATAAAATTCGCCTCCCCTTTGATGTAGGCTTTCGGTTTGAATGTTACAAAGTTTTAAAAGGTGGAAAGGGGGGAGTAAGCACAAAGTGCATATCCGTAGTTGATTAAATGCCATGTACAATTAGTTTCGGATCCATACATTTCAGAACCGAGGGTTACAGTCTCAGAGATCTGGGGAAACACACTATACGAGGGGTGGGGTCGCCGACGTTGGATCCGCCTTTGGGCATAGATACATTGTTAGAAGAAGCTGGTGTCTGAGAAAATTGAAAGCAGGAAGAGCTCTTAACCTCTTATTTTATCTCTAACTGCTGAGGTGCGAGTACTTTCAATAATGGAAAAACTCTATACATTTGGGATGTTGCTAAGACGGGGAATTGAAAACGGGACGGAAAACGGATTTTTTTAATGTAATAATATTAGGAGGAGGTCGGTATTTTGTAAACTGAAATGGCTTATGAACAAGGGGATTTTAAGCAGAAATCACAAAGAGAACGGGAGGACATATTCAGAATCCACCGTTTGATATACTACATACAAATACACAATATCCACATGTATACATATATTTGTCTTTAGAGCAAAAAATACTGAAACATGTATTTATGCCCAAAATCGGATTCAACGCCGACGACCCCATCCCTCGTTTAGTGTGTTTCCCCAGACCTCTGACCTGTGAGACTGTAACCTTCCGTTCTGAAATTTATGGATCCGAAGCTAATTGCACATGGTATTTATGTACTTTGTGCTTACCCCCCCCCCCTTTCCAACTCTTAAAACTTTGTATCAGTCAAGCCGAAAGCCTACATCAAAGGGGAGGCGAATTTTATTCATATGTGTAAACTTTTACAGGGGCCTAAGATACCATTTTGAATTATTATAATTAAAAGAGTTCGATAATACAATCTGTTTCGTTTCGTTTCGTTTCGGTGGGTTTAGTTTCGTTTCGGTAGATTTCGTTTCGTTTCGGTAGATTTCGTTTCGTTTCGCACTTTACAGGTACCCAGTTTTACTGCATGACTATAACAAATATGGAACCAACAATTTTAAATAGATTTTAGTGGATTCTTTATCGGAGATATTGTACAATGTAAGTGAAGCGATGCAGATATTGATGCGCTGAGAGTTTGATATAAAGATTCAGATTAGGAAAAAAATGTTCTACAAAATTGATTAAACATTGTCCAAATAAAGTACATGTATATTTTATTGGATTTTTCGTATCCCTTTTGTGATTGAGGACCATCATAACTAAATGCTTTACATGATAAACGTCATTTTGAGATCGAATATTCATGACAATCTCTACCAGAGGGAGAGCTACGCATAGTTTCACTTGGAGCGTTACGTATTTACACCCTTTGGTGTGAGATCGTATTCGTGAATGAAGGTGTTTATGTCTTAAATACTGAAATTGGATGTGGCACAAATCTTTGTCTACTTCAATTTCATTTCTAAAAATTCATCAGCACCATATATATAATGGCTATATGCCATATACCGTCTCAAGGATGATTAGGTCATTTTCGCGTTTCTTTTAATTCTGTTATATTGTGCAAGAAGTGATTCTGCACCAGTGCATATTTACCAATCTTGGTGTCCTCATTCCATTTTCATATATTTCATCTATCAATCCATACTATATTTCAAAGAGTATTCGAAAATAGAAAGATGATTAAAGCATTCTGAGCACGACGTTTGAAGGAAACAAAACCATTTCCTTCAAAAATTATTCCAGCGATTTCCCTTAACCCAGTGAAACGATTGCACTAACGAAGGATAATGGTCTATTATGTAAATTAGGGGATTAACTAGGAGGATAATTTTTCTATTATTTTTGAAGATTATTTAATAAATAACACCCAACAGTTTGTTTAAGGAAACAGAAATTCCCGAGGGCGTCTGGTCACGTAGTTAATGTACATATTATGCACAATGGCGTTCAGTGGAGCTTCAAAGCCCAATGTATTTTCTTTCTTGTCAGACAGGTGAAAATAGAATTAGAAATTATCAGATGAGCAATAAAATCATAATGATAATATCTATAAACCTTCAATAAAACACGATTTATACAATAGGCTTCATTTCCTAGAGAAAGGTCAATACCTAAAAGGAAGAATTACATGAAACAACATCAGAGATATTATTTATATTCACAATTTTGCCCAAAGAATATAAGAAAAACAATTCTGGTAACTTGCAGCTTGTTTATGTTGTACACTACTAATGAATAGATAAGAAAGAATACCAAAGTGTGAATTTGTCATTTATTAACATAACAAATGACTATCAACTAAAATTGCACATTACATAATCTTACATAACAATTGATTGGCTGGGCTTCCATCAGAGAATTGACTAATAGCTACAAATTGATTAGATAGAGTTTTAAAACAGGCTGACTGGTCACATGACACGAAGTAGCTCAGCCAATAAAACATGCAAAAATGCTTTTAAAAATCCATTAGCTATAGCAAAACGTTTGTGCACAAAAAGGGCACACACAAAATGCACAACAATAACCTCATAATTGCTTAGTGAAGCATAGTAAAAGCAAGAAGCCCACAAGCCTTATCGGTCACCTGAGTACTAGTTAAAAGTATCACTAGTCCAAGGGCTGAAAATCTAGAAAACATTTCCTGTCCTGAAAATATCCAAGGTAAATTTGTGATGTTTATGGTGCAGGGATTTCAACAGTCTCGTAAGTTCTGGGGTCGATATAACGATCTAGTTTGCCAACACAACCTTTCATTGGGTCAAATACTGTCAGGCGTGTTTGATACCGATTATTAGGCCGTTCTTGGCACGCTGATTTTGACTACGGATAACTCCGTTTACCTAATCAAGATATAGGGCTCACGGCGGGTGTGACCGGTCAACAGGGGATACTTACTCCTCCTAGGCACCTGATCCCACCTCTGGTGTGTCTAGGCGTCCGTGTTCGTCCAACTCTCTATTTTGTATTGCTTATAGGATTTATGAGATTGATTACTGTTTGTTATCTTCACCTTTCTTTCAGCAACAACATAAAACTTCAAAGTGCATATACTGATGAAAAGCTTTACATGTATCTGTATTATCATTAAACGATGTCACAAATTGGGACCCAACCTAAAGTCAAAACCCCGGGGTTGCGAAATTCACCATTTTTGTACATTCATTTCTGCATTCCTAAATATGCATTTAGTTTTTACACTGTATCAGTAAACTTATAGTAGTCCTTCAAATGACAATTTGAAGGATTGACAAATGAACTGACAAATGACAATAATCACTACAATATTTTGGCCCCACCATGAAACCAAACCCTTACCCCCTAGGATCATGAAATTTACAATTTTGGTAAAAGACTACCTACTCCCTCTGAATATCTATTTAGTTTCAATTTAGTACCAATAGCATTAAAGCTGATATCATTTACGTCTTGCACATATACACTTCATATATATATATATATACCAAGTTTGATCCCGCCCTGGAGTCAGAACTCATGACATTTATAATTTATCTACAAACAACCTAAACGTGATTTGATTACGCCAACCTCAACCCTCTCTCTCTCTCTCTCTCTCTCTCTCTCTCTCTCTCTCTCTCTCTCTCTCTCTCTCTCTCTCTCTCTCTCTCTCTCTCTCTCTCTCTCTCTCTGACATTCTGGTATATATAGTGATGTATCTATCTTCTACGTTCCTGGTGGTACAATTGTTCACGGGAGCGACGGCTAACGTTAATCACCACTATCCCTAACTAACTGACGACTTAGTGGCCACATCACTATCCCTAACTCACTGACGACTTAGTGGCCACATCACTATCCCTAACTCACTGACGACTTAGTGGCCACATCACTATCCCTAACTAACTGACGACTTAGTGGCCACATCACTATCCCTAACTAACTGACGACTTAGTGGCCAAATCTCTATCCCTAACTAACTGACGACTTAGTGGCCACATCACTATCCCTAACTAACTGACGACTTAGTGGCACATCTCTATCCCTAACTAACTGACGACTTAGTGGCCACATCTCTATCCCTAACTGACTGACGACTTAGTGGCCACATCTCTATCCCTAACTAATTGACGACTTAGTGGCCACATCTCTATCCCTAACTGACTGATGACTTAGTGGCCACATCACTATCCCTAACTAACTGACGACTTAGTGGCCACATCTCTATCCCTAACTAATTGACGACTTAGTGGCCACATCACTATCCCTAACTAACTGACGACTTAGTGGCCAAATCTCTATTCCTAACTAACTGACGACTTAGTGGCCACATCTCTATCCCTAACTAACTGACGACTTAGTGGCCACATCTCTATCCCTAACTGACTGACGACTTAGTGACCAAATCTCTATTCCTAACTAACTGACGACTTAGTGGCCACATCACTATCCCTAACTAACTGACGACTTAGTGGCCAAATCTCTATTCCTAACTAACTGACGACTTAGTGGCCACATCACTATCCATAACTAACTGACGACTTAGTGGCCACATCACTATCCATAACTAACTGACGACTTAGTGGCCACATCACTATCCCTAACTAACTGACGACTTAGTGGCCAAATCTCTATTCCTAACTCACTGACGACTTAGTGGCCACATCACTATCCCTAACTAACTGACGACTTAGTGGCCACATCACTATCCCTAACTAACTGACGACTTAGTGGCCAAATCTCACCACATGAAAGCATAATAAATTCAGCAGGACTATTTGACATTATTTATACTGATTAGTTTAAAATCGCATCACAAACTCCTTGCATATTAATTGAATTATACTTTTTGCATTTAATATACAAATGTCTATCAACGTTTGGCGACTTAGTCCTCATGAATCGAGTTAATTTTTGTTTTGTTTTGTTTTGTTTTGTTTGTTTTGTTTTGTTTTGTCACAGCATATGAACTAACATGCATTTTACGTGTTCTGAGCTACATCAAGAATACAACCTGTCACTGGGTCAAACGCTGTCTGGCGTGTTTCATACCAATTGTTAAGATGTTATTTACTAATTTGACTACGTATTACTCCGTTTATTTGATCAAGATGTAAGGTTCACGGCGGGTGTGGCCGGTTAACAAGAGAATGCTTACTCTTCTTAGGTACCTAATCTCACCTCTGGCGTGTCCAGGGTTCTGTGTTTGTTCTACCCTTAAATTTGTATTTTTATAGGAATTATGAGAGTGATCACAGTTTGTTATTTACACTTTATTATCAAGGAGACACTATTTTATATCTTTTAACATTTTGCAAACATTCGTCCTTGATGTATTATATACGTTCACAATAACTGTCTGAAAACTCCTACATGTAGCTGCATAAACTCGCAATGCAACCATGACCCGAAATGTCAAGGGAATGCACTAGATGTCATTAGCTAGACGTTGGAGCTCATTTTGAAATTACTTGTATCTGTCATGATAGTCTCAGTCTAATTAAAATTAGACCCTTTGATCCGCTCAAGAACATATCAAAATCGAGAGCGGATCAAAGATCTAATTTTAATTAGATTGTAATAGTCTATAACTACAAATAATGTTTTCATCATCAAGATAAATGAAGGAGGTTATCAACGTCTCTGAAACACCTTCACATCTGATACCACAATTTCCTAAAGCTATTAACAACATGGGGACAGCCATTTATTCTAAGATCATCTTCAGACATGTCAGTAGTTGTCATAAGATTAAGACAATTCTTAAAAATAAGTCTTGAGATTCGAAAAAACGCAGACCTGGGATGAGCCCAAAGTCTCTCTAATGATCATTTTCGTCACAAACATTCCTGCTGATCGTTTAAAAAATCCAATTTCAATAGCAGTTCAAAGATGGGGGATAAAACCTTAGATTTCATACTCAGTTTCTTGGTACTGCCTCTATGTGGAGTTTAATGAATAAATGCGCGAATTATTATACATGCCTAAGGATTAACATGCAACTTTTACAGCATTCGTAATTTGATGGATGACCAAGTCTTCGAGGCAAATGTGTGACGCAGTTCATACATCATACAAGAATTTGCCCAAGAAGTCTCGTCACTCACAAATTAGTTCTTGTTTTACTCCTGTATTTACATTTTAAGGATTGTGTTACAAGAGCATTTATGGTGGATGGACTACAAGGGATGAACAATTTATTCCACGTCTAAAAAGTGCAATGAGGGGACAGAACTCTGCGAACTCTCACAATGATCGTACTGATGGCACGGGCAAACTGATGACGATATCAAGTACCCTCGAGTCAAGTTCTGAAGTACATTAACAAAATGTTCCATCTTTTTATATTGGTTACTATTTGTTTGCCTGACTCTTGGTTTCATTTCTACAAAAAGACTGGTAGTATATCACAACTGTGTAAAAAGACTGGTAGTATATCACAACTGTGTAAAAAGACTGGTAGTATATCACAACTGTGTTTTCAAATACGAATCCTCCTGATTCCATGCTAAAGAATTCTCACTTGCTTTTTTGTCTCAGGTCAAGCCCTGTCATACAAAGTTTTGAAGTTAGTCAACACGAAAAAGTGGAGATAACGAATGGTGATGAATCTCAAAATCCTATATAGAATGCAAAATTGAGAGGTCAAACACGGACCCCTGCACATATTGAGAGAGTGTGCCGAGGAAGAATAATCGCAGTGGAGCCATTCCTTTTCTTTGAGATCAAATTAAATCTGTTGACATATTCCTATTTATTTGCTATTTTCTTGTCTATTTCTATAGAGCTCGAGTTAGGACCTCTCCCAAAAATTTGAAAATCATTATAACGCATTTAAATTGTTGTAACAAATTCTAGAATTCTTTTGGAGGGATTTAATTTCTTATAAAATATTTCCTGATTTCGTTATAACTGATGTAAAATTCGATGAACAAAGTGGATTTGTATGTAACGAAATTCTGAGATCGTTATAGCGATTTCCTGGGTTCATTCCCATGGATATGCAAAATCTATTAGGCCGTTCTTGGCACACTGATTTTGACTACGGATAACTCCGTTTACCTGATCAAGATATAGGGCTCACGGCGGATGTGACCGGTCGACAGGGGATACTTGCTCCTCCAAGACACCTGATCCAACCTCTGGTATATCTAGTGGCCCGTGTTTGCCCAGCTCTCTATTTTGTATTGCTTTTTAGAAATATCAGATTGATCACTGTTCGTTATCTTCACCTTTCATATACAATTTTTTTTGGACATTTTTGTAATTAAAACCTGCATACACTGATACCTAGAGAATATGAATACGAGCTGTTTCAATGATTTCTCGTGTTTTTAACAGGATATATAATATTGATTGACATGTATGTACGTTTTATTCGATTTAACGCTCATCTTCCGATCAAGTGAAACGCCATGTTCTACACCATTTGGCAAACTTCGGCAGATTTTGATAACCAACATCTAACCTCGGATTTATGAGGTGAACTGATATGTAGCTACGCCTAACATTTGTAATGCGGTCGTCTATTTACTCTCCCGGAAAAACTGCCGCATTTAGAAATTAGTGTTCAAAATGGCTTTCTTTAAATGAATTTATCGAGTTTGCCTTAGAAAACTGCCCTTTATTTCGATAAAAAAAAAAAAACCCATAATTCTCAAAGAGTGAAGAAATGAAGCTAATTTTGACCTATATTATACGATATACTGTAACTTGGTGCGGTTTGCTCTTTATAATCCGCGAAGAAGAACATTTTAACTGTATTATTGATATTTCATGAAGCATACTAATAATGTGTTTGCTTTGAATTTTCAGTCTTTTATTTTATCGGTATCAAAATAAGAATAATACCAAATGTTAGATCGTTCTCTACATTCTTTACACCAGAAGTAGTGTTAATCAAATGTGGATTCTAAAGAACTTTCAGTAAACCATCGTCGGAAACCCACGGTCGGTCGCACTACGTTTACCTCCCGTGGGGCAAAACGCTGATATTTTCGCTGGAAGGTGTGTCTCGCCTTTTATATGCGATTGGTCGTGTTACCATTCCTTATTGCGATATTCAACCAATGAAAAAAAACCTTATTATCAGTGTGCGGGAGCATAGAAAAACATGCTTTCGAAGCGAAGATTTTGACTACGTTAAGTTGGACAAGTTACAAAGCTTTCAGCGAGATGCTTTATCTGTATTATTGAAGCGGAGGGTGTATTTGTGTCTATAAAACTGGGGAGAAAAAACCCTGTGATACCAAGCGTTTACTACTGCGAAAGAGCCTATTTACAAGTCTATGTACAGGTTTACATGTTCAGCACTCGTAGTCTCGCCACTTTTATCCATCATACGGGAGCAATGTGTTTTTTAACAAACTTGGTATTTCATCGGTTTATAGGCCTATAGGTTAAGTTTACTTGCGTATTAAGTGAAGAGGTGGCCAAAATAAGCCATTTTGGGTGCCAAATCTGGAGTTTTCATTTACATATCTTTGATAGTGGCACACAACAAAACACACACTTTCATGGGCGCCGTCATTACTGTTGACACTTTGAGTTCCTGGAATATTTACGGCGATTCCCATTGGTCCTCAATAGGTCACGTAAGGTCATGCATTTTAATGAGCTATGCAAAAATATCGGCGTTGTGTCCCACGGGAGGTAAACGGAGTGCGACCGACCGTGGGTTTACGAAGATGTTAGTAAACTTGAAATCGCAAATTTTTTCCCAAATCAATAACATCAAAATCTATGACTTTTCAACACTTTACACGACCATTCTTCACGATGAATTAAAGACTAGACTTTTCGACATCATAGACAGTTGCTTCTAAAACAAAAATGGAAAACGGAAATATTCATATCTAGTGGTCATCCAAAAAATTACTTTGTTAAACACTACTATGATTCCACGCACAAGTACTCTGAAGTTGAAATAAAAAATATGCTAGAGTTCCTCATTGACAATATCTT
This sequence comes from Ostrea edulis, assembly GCF_947568905.1. NCBI lineage: Eukaryota > Metazoa > Mollusca > Bivalvia > Ostreida > Ostreidae > Ostrea > Ostrea edulis. Next base: position 37,567,934 of record NC_079169.1, read on the forward strand.
CGTGGTCTTTGGTGATCAGGTCTTCCAACAGTCTGTTGGAATTCCCAGGGCACGAATTGTGCTCCTTTGTTAGCCGACCTGTATTTATATTCCTATGAAGCAGAATTTATTCAAAAACTTCTACGTCAGAAGAAAAAAGCTCTTGTTGTGGCCTTCAATTCGACATTTAGATATATCGACGACGTTTTGTCTATCAACAATGATAACTTTCATTCATATGTCGATTCGATATATCCCAGTGAACTCGAAATAAAAGACACCACAGAGTCGACCACTTCTGATTCATACTTAGATATTTTATTGAAAGTATATATTAACGGCAAACTAACAACTCAACTTTATGACAAACTATCATCCCGATTTCAACTTTCCATCGTCAACTTCCCATATTTATGTAGCAATATTCCATTATCACCTGCATATCGTGTATATATCTCTCAACTGACTCGATATGCAAGAGCTGTTCTGCGTATGGTCAGTTTTTGAATCGAGGTAAGCTACTGACAAACAAGTTGATGGTACAGGGGTTTCAACAGTCGCGATTAAAGTCAGCATTTCGCCAATTCTATGGTCGTTATAACGATATAGTTTACCAATACAACCTATCATTGGGTCAAATGCTGTCTGACGTGTTTCATACCGATTGTTAGACCGTTCTTGGCACACTGATTTTGACCGCGGATAGCTCCGTTTTCCTGATCAGGATATAGGGCTCACGGTAGGTGCGACCGGTCGACGGGGATGCTTACTCCCCCTAGGCACCTGATCCCACCTCTGGTGTGTCCAGGGATCCGTGTTTGCCCAATTATCTATTTTGTATTGTTTATAGGAGTTATGAGATTGATCACTGTTCGTTATCTTCACCTTTCATTCTGATATTGACTATTGATTACTCTGTTTACCTGATCGAAGTATCGGGCCCACGACATGCATCACAGATCAACAGGGGATACATACTCCTCCTAGGCACAGGTGCCATCTCTGGTATATCCAGGGATCCGCGTTTGCCCTTTTCCTAATTTTGTGTTCTTGACGGGATTTATGGGATTGATCACAGTGACACTGTTCGTTATCTTTACTGTATAATTTGTTTTTTAATGGTAAAAATGGATATGAATAAGGCTGTCACATTGCAGACTTAATAGTGATATAGTATGCTTGACATATTTGTCCATGAACATCTTATTTCCGGAGATTAATTTGGTTCCCCTTTGAAGTACCAGTTTCCAGGATATCCTTACAGTGTATACCGAATGAAATGACCACACGAATAGCAAACACTGGCTCCATCCTCGTGAGTTTCTCTTAAAGAAATAACGTAGAATTTTATGTATTTTGAAGAAACGTTTGGCTGTAGCTTGAAGTTTTGTATCGGAAACTATGAGATTTATGAATTCATTCAATTCTATAACTACATGCCATCTTCGTTAGCCAAAGGTGACGTTCCACATTGGGAATGCAGTGTTGCTTATGGTTATCTACTTCTTGGATTAAACGTTTATTTCTTTTTCCCTCACCAAAGTCATTCTTATGCCACAGGTCATGATACCCCAGCTTCATTTACACCTCTTTCAAAGCTTTTGTACAGAATTCTTATACAGCTTTTTTGAATGACTTCAACAAATATCGGTATTGTATTTCGACATAAAAATAAACTTTCCAATTGATAGAAGCTGTAATTATTTGAATTTCATCATGCGAGTTCTACTTATTATTTTCCTAAACGTCGGACTATATCTTGTTTGAATATACACCATATTCCAAATAGAAATAAAAACATTTCACGCTGTATTTTACATGGTAAGAAAAGCATCACCTGTAAGATATGAAAGAGTTTGACAGACTCAAATAGTTACCCTAGTGCTATACGTGTCCAATAAAGACAATTCAGATAGACCAAAACAAGCGCATTAGTTGCACGTAATGTTATTCGCAGGATTTGGCGAATCCGTCATCTTTTAATTTCCTACTGTTTACTTAACAACTTTTATACATTTTCCACGCAGTCTTTGTTTTCACTGGAGTAACTGCCACACGGGTTGCCCGTTTTATCCATCATTTCTGTTGTTTATATGATGTAATTACTAAGTACATAGCTATGTAATGTAGGAACTATTTTCCAGGATTTGACAGAGGTGTAGGTGAAGTTTGCGTAACACAGCATCTAGTGTGTTACCAGCGCTACCGTACGGGAAGCAAATTGCATGTAAAAGTAGAATTGGACATGATAACAATTTTTCGACATTCCCACTCTCTTTCTCTCTCACCTGGAGGTAGCGTGTATTAATGGGAAAGCTCATTTCCACTTTTCTTTGCCTGTTGTTTCTATGGTTTTATACATGTAATGAAATTTACTCTTAAGTATATTTGTTTATGAAAGGTGAAGATAACGAACAGTGATCAATCTGATATTTCTAATAAGCAATACAAAATAGAGAGTTAGGCAAACTCGGACCCCTGGATATACCAGAGGTGGGGTCAGGTGCCTAGGAGGAGTAAGCATCCCCTGTCGACTGGCCATCCCCCACCCCCGTGAGCAGGTAAACGGAGTTATCCGTAGTCAAAATCAGTGTGCCAAGAACAGCCTAACAATCGGTATGAAACAAGTCAGACAGCATTTAACCCAATGCTACATGTAGACTGTATTAGCAAACTAGATCGTTGTAACAATTATTATAGACCAGCCTTGCAAAACTTCAAAATGATAGCAGTTTGTAGTGTACATTGTACTTGTAAGCTGACATTGTCCTGGGATGGAAATAAAGACATAACAATATGTTTAACTATACAAGTTTTATTTTTTGCACTTATTGTATTTTAAAACAACACACACACCCTCCCCATTGTGGCTGTTGTTGGTCTTGGCAACTAGACAATGAGTAAAGTTTTAAAATTTTACCATGAAAATTACACCTGTGTATTGACACCCAAATGGTATAGGCCAAAAATACATCATTGCCTAATCTTAAATCATAAAATCAAGCAACAAATTTAGCAGATCTTCTCATTCCGGTTGACGGCAATGAGACGATTTGCAATTACCCCCAAACATCAATCATTAAAATGCCAATTTTCATTTAAACAAAAAACCATATAACTATGATTCCGGTGAGCAGCAATCAAAGTCTATCATATGTATATGTGACAAAAATGTCACCAAATAATTCTATACATACAATATTGTCCAATCAAATCATTCATGTCCATTCACAGGAACCAGACGCGCATTCTTCCACATGGCAGAAATGGTTACAATATTAACCATTGAAGCCACCGCCACCAAGGGGGGGGGGGGGGGGGGGGGGCGGCTAGTTCCTGGAGCCAAGACCTTGCCACAAAATACCCCGTCTAAATTCCAATATAACATTTGGATACACTTGCCATCCATTCGTTGTAAATTGTTCTAACCCTGCTCTAATATTGTTGAGAAAAATTTCATTGCCTATATTTGATATGTGGACCCCATCTGCCTCAAAAAGCTTTGTGTTTACATGTTTGATACCCAAATACTTGATATAACATCCCACATTCCTTACTATATAAGCCAACACTGAACTGTTGATTTTTTTAGCAGAATTATTCATTTTTTCTATGCTATCTGATGAATACCAGTTCTTTCTAGGCAATATTTGTGACCATACTAGCTTTGTATTGGGTAAAAGTTTCCAAATTTTGTCAATTGTACCTTTCATATCTTGTATAAGCTGTTTGATTGGTGTGTACCCAATATTATTACCACCACAATGCAGAATAATGTAATCAAGAGGGTCACCAACTTTCAGCAATGTTTCGATCTTGTTGTACATTTCATACCAGCCCATACCCCCTTTTCCTTGCTACCAAATAGACACATTTAATCTATCCATTAGTCCCAAGTTAACTCAATCTGGTCTGATTCTAGCTGCTAAAAATGCTCTTTTGACTATTGATGAGCCCACTACCCATACCTGTTGTTCTGAAAGTGTATATATAGAGACATGACAAGATTATATAATTATATGACTTGAAACCATTTTCATATATACTTAAACATATGACAGTCTTAAGGGTTACATCTACATTTATATTATGATTACATTCTAACATAAATTTTGTATGCTTTAGATTTCCATCTTCCTGCTTTACATATTTCTTCCTCTGATATACCAAACATTGCCGCACTGGTTGCTGCCCCAATTCTAAATGAACGAGACTTTTTACCTTCTAACCCTATTATCGACAAAACTTTATTTAAAACTGCCGTAAATTGGTATCTAGTTAGTGGTTGTCCACTAAAATGACAGAACAACTTCCCCTGCACTGAAGGTCGTATTGCCAGGTATTCTTGAATAATCTTAATTGGTTGTATTTGAGACCCAAATTGGTTATTTTGAATAATAATTGTTTCTCCTTCCCCTATTTGATCCACTTTGGAATGCTTTAGTTTTATTTGCATTTTATTTTCTTCTGTAAACATTGTTATGTCTTCATAATCAATTACATGTCCCAGATCTTTTTGGTTTTTACTGTCATTTCCCCAACTCTAAAGAAACCAAAAAATGCTAAAGTGTAGGCGGCTTGAAACAGTTTGCATTCATAGTAGTTTGTACAAGCCAAGTGCAAACTTTGTAGTATTTGATTTGATATATTTGATGTAATTGGCAGTCTGGCATCATTTTTCTTGACCTTTCTTCTAAATCCTTCTAAGAGTTTCTTAACCAGAAAGCTTTGAGTTTCATCTCTATCGTTTTGAATTTTTAGTTTGTAAGAAATAACTGAAATGTAAGTTCTAGCTGTTACCACTGAAAGATGTTTTGCTGACATATAACCTATAAATAGAACTATTTGCTCTAATGTAGGGGCCATATTTCGCTAAGGATTAGGGAATCCTGGAAATCCTCAAAGTATCTTAGTCCCTTATTGTATGTTTCCTGAGTATTTTGGGCTGTTGCTAGATGTAACAAGTTGTTTACTTCATTTCTAAAAAAAAAGGGGGGGGGGGGCTCTGTGGCCGAGTGGTTAGAGCATCACGCTCAAAATCACACGGCCTCTCACCTCTGTCAACTTGGGTTCGAATACCGCTCGCGCCGGTAAGTGAGAAAGTTTTCCAGTTTACTTTCAGAAGGTCAGTAGTCTCTTCCCAGGTACATTGTATCTGGGTTCTCTCTTCCACATTGTATCTGGGTTCTCTCTTCCACCAATAAAAACTGGGCGCCACCAGATAACTGAAAAATTGTTAAATGTGGCCAATCAATCAATCATTTCTAAGATATACTGGTGAAATTCTACCGGTATTTTTTCTGGTATCTTGTTTGCTTGTGGAGCGAATTCCTGAAATGTTTAAAGTTGTTTACGTGACAGTGCATCTGCTATACTATTTTGTGTACCTGCTATATGTTTTGCCTTGAGTACTATGTTATTTTTTAACAGTATAAGGACCAGCTTTCTTATCAAAAACATGATTCTTTTTTATTTTGATGTTTGTTAATAATTGACACCAGTGCATTGTTGTTAATGTACATTATGATTCTCTTGTTCTTAAAGAGCATTTCGCCCCATATGTAAATATCTAATACAATGGGCACCAGCTCCAAAAATGACATTTCTTTAAAAATACCTAATTCCCATTCTGTTGGCCAAGGCCAGAAAACCCATCTACCTTCCCAGTATGCACCACATCCCAAATTTGGATTGCCTGTACTATCTGTAAACAATTCCATATTTTCATTACTTAGCCATTCACTCTCATGCAAGAGTCTAACACCATTGAACTGTTCTAAAAAGAGTAACCAAGTTTTAACATCTTCCCTAAATTCATTTGTGATTTTGATATGATGATGAGCTTTTGTCACCCCACAAGTAGCATCATAAAACCTCCTGTTGAATGCTCTTGCATTTGGCACACCTTTGCTGAAAAAAATTTAAGCTTCCAACTATGCTTTGTACTTCTTGTAACTGTAATGACTTTTTAATGAGGGCCATATTTAGCATAGATTTCAACTGTGTTACCTTTTCTAGAGGAATTTTTACAACCATATCAACCGTATTTATTTCTAAACCTAAAAATATAATGCTTGTAGATGGCCCTACTGTTTTTTCATTTGCTAACGGTACACCCACCAAATTGCACAAATTCTGAAACTCTTCCATTAAATGTGAACATTCTTGAGTACCTACTCTTCAATAAATAAGAAATCATCCAGATAATGATAAATCGTGCCAATACCTGTCTGTTTCTGTAGTTGCCAGTGTAAAAATGTTGAAAACTTTTCAAACAGCTTACATGACATTGCACAACCCATTGGTAAACATTTGTCAATGTAATATTTTCCTTGAAATTTGAAACCTACCGTAGCAAATCAAAATCACCAGGATGGATTATCATTAGTATAAATGCAGATTTGATATCCATCTTAGCCAACAATGTTCCTGTTCCCAACCTAGGTTTCTAAAACCTGATCTAAAGATGTATAAGCTATTGTACATTCTTGGAGATCTATGTAGTGATTAACACCATTATTTTTCTGGAAAAGATAGATGTGTAATTAATCGCCACATTCCCTCTTTTTTTGGTACAATGCCTATTGGCGATATTTTAAAATTTGATATTGGTTTATTTGAATATCCCCCTTATCCTTCCTTTTCTCACCTCATTATCTATTTTTTCTTTTGCTCTCTCAGGGTGTTTTTTCACTGATGTAAGATTATCTGATTCACTCCCTTATTCATGGCCCTTTGTACCCTAATCTGAATCCAAATCTGAATCCTTTCAAAAGTTCTAAAGCTATATTTTTTTAAGGATAACTGTGTAACAATGATTCTAAATTGTTTATCTTTATAGGGGTGGTCCGAGGCTTCCATACATTAGAAAGTTCCCCTTTGACCTCTGAATTGAGACCTCTTCCTCTTGTGTTTTGGTACTGACTCCTTGAAAATCTGTAATTTCCCTGTCCACGAAAATTACTAAAACCTTCTCCTTGTGTGCTGATGTTTTTTTATTGCCAAATGTTGCTAGGATGTTGACCCCCACACTTGATACATACATCTAAATATGCACAGGGTAATCTGAAGCATGAACCTTGGTAGTTGTAATTGTAGCATATTTTACTCTGACTCTGGTAAGTTGGAGCAGCAGACAGAGTTTTAACAGCAGGTAAAACAAACATCAACCATAATTCTGAATCAACCTCACCCCATGGTTTTGTAGGGTTCTTTGCCATTTTTAGGTCACCTGAGTAAACTCTGGTGACCTTTTGCAATTGGTTTTAGTTTAGTCCGCCGTCGTGCATTAACAATTGAACATTTTTAATTCTTTTCAAATTTGGTATAAAGCATCATTGGGACAAGGGGGACGTAAATTGTAAATTTCAGGACTCCAGCACCCTGGGGTTCTAGGGGTGGGGCAAAAACTGCCCAAAATTGACAAATTTTCAAAAATCTTCTTCTCAAGAACCACACACATGTAAGAAAAACTAAATGCATAGTGATGTAGAGCAGGATGGCCTCTACCAAAATGGTAAATTTCATGATCCCCCCCGGGGTGGGCGTTCTGACCCCAGGGCGGGGCCAAACTAAATAAAGTATTGATATTCTAAAAAAGAAATGATTCTTTTTAGCAACCTATTAAAAAAAAATCATTTCCAATTAATGAAGTTCAACTTCCTTGCTAAATAAAGTTTGCAAACAAATATAAGGACCTTTTTCAATCAATCTCTGAATACCTTGGAAATTCATAAATGTATGGAACTGAGAGAGAGAGAGAGAGAGAGAGAGAGAGATGTATATCACGTTGGTTCACTTGGATACGGAGGGCTCTCTCACAGTGGGCAGGAGCTATCTATCTTGATAGTAATGGAACAGATGGACAGAAGATTTACCTTTGACTCCATTAAACTGTGGAACGAAATTCTCATTTATATTAGAAGCCTTCCTAGACAGAATTCAAAACTGCCAGGAGAATAAAAATTTGTTAAAATATTTTTTTTGGAAAACGCTAAGATACAAGCAACCGAAATGCTTCTCTTCGTGATCACTTGTGTTGTGCCATGTTGTTTACGCTATCAGAGTTACTCTCTAAGACTATTCCGGGATACTGGGCTGATAACAGAATCACTTATTTGACTTTTATATGGCGAAATTAATTTCCTTCAAAGTAAAGAAATATAAAAAAAAATCATTGGCAACGCTTATATATCATTCTAACCACGTGTCTTCATTTCTCAGTCAGCATTTCCTTTCATGTGTTTTCTGGATTTGAAAACAAAGCCTTTGATTCATCAATACCGCCTTTGTGTTGTCATGAATGTGTATGATTCAACTGTTGACAGCATTCAAGATGAAAAAAAAACAACCTGTTTTCAAGGATACAAAGATGTATCTATGTAAATATTATTCCCTTATGAAAATAAAGATAATATTACATTCGTTACATTTTCAAACTAGAAAAGATATGCCTGGGGAATTATATTCAGTTTACACGAAACACAACGTCAACATGAGACTTCTAAGCATACCATGCGAATGGTTTTGTAGAACTTTTTCGAGTTACCTTTCTTTTATTGCAAAATGTGCCACGACATACGATCCATTATAAACTCAAATTCTGTTGAATGGTTTTATATTCGTTGAGACAAGATTTTACAATATATTATGAGCATGAAAACATTGTATAGATTGTGTTATTAGGAATTGATTTTTCAGGAGTACCCATGAACTCCACGAAAATTGAGACCCCTAAATATAATGATTTCACAGAAGTAACAACTTGTATGCAGTCAGAACGATTGAAGTTTTAATCATCAAAGTATTAATTATATTCATTGTTTGATCCTCAGTCATTTATATGTACTGACGAAATAATCATATTGATTGTATTTACAGTGTATGTGTACATGTACTGACGTAATAATTATATTGATTGTATTTATATGTACTGACGTAATAATTATATTGATTGTATTTATGTGTACTGACGTAATAATTATATTGATTGTATTTATATGTACTGACGTAATAATTATATTAATTGTATTTATATGTACTGACGTAATAATTATATTAATTGTATTTACAGTGTATGTGTACTGACGTAATAATTATATTGATTGTATTCATATGTACTGACGTAATAATTATATTGATTGTATTTATATGTACTGACGTAATAATTATATTCATTGTATTTATATGTACTGACGTAATAATTATATTGATTGTATTTATATTTACTGACGTAATAATTATATTCATTGTTTGATCCTCAGTTATGTATGTGTACTGACGTCGTAGAGACTTTTTAAAAAATTTGTTTTAAGGTTGACAATATACACCGGTCACTATATTTTCACATCGAATGAGCACTACTTCTGCAGTGGTTCGTAAAAATCTCTACTTTTTCTTTCATAATGGCAAGCTCTCACAACTTCACTTTATGTCAAACACTATATAGAATTTATTTTCGTGTTTCACGGTCGATAGGGGATGCTTACTCTTCCTTGACACCTGATTCCATCTCTAGTATGCCCAGGAGTCCATGTTTGTCCACCTCTTAATTTTGTATTCCTGATAGGAGTTGTGAGATTAATTTCTGATCGTTATCTTCACCTTTTCATGAGGTATGCGCCAGTTTTAAGTTTCGTAATTTTCACCTCACGTAACTTTTCTTTACGTAGCTGAAGTTAATGTAGAAATGTTGACTGTGGTATCTTAATGTACTGTTGAATAATAAGTATGTGTGTGTGTGTGTGTGTGTGTGTGTGTGTGTGTGTGTGTGTGTGTGTGTGTGAGTGATGTAAGCAATACTGTCGTACCATGATCATTTGAAACTTTCCATCAAAATATTCTCTGTTATTTGTTTAAATTTTGTTGTTTGTCATATGTTGTCCCCGTCTTATGAAATGAACTCTTGAACCTTTTCCAATCTTATTACAAAAGATACGTCATGAATTGTCGTTAGTGTTACCTTTTCTCTTCTTCAGACGATATTTGATGGAATTAGTTTATTGTTACAAATGAAAGGTGAAGATAACGAACAGTGAACAATCTCGTAAATCCTATAATGGAGTAGGGCAAACACGGACCTTGTATATACCAGCGGTGTGGTCAGGTACCTAGGAGGAGTAAGCATTCCCTGTGAACCGGTCACATACGCCTTGAGCCCTAAATCTATTTTAAATGTCATCAGGTAACAATATTCTGCGGTGTTATCTATCTTTGTTTGGTTACTACAGTAGTTTGAGGATTTCATAAATCATTTAACTATAATTCTTAAAAAACCCATTTCAAACTGATATCAGCTTCTACGTCGTCAGCTTCACATATTTATGTAGCAAAATTCCATTATCATAATTATGCATTTAGTGTTTACGTGTATTGTGTGATGTGAGTTTTGACAGTATTATCTGATGTGAGTTTTGACAGTATTATTTGATGTGAGTTTTGACAGTACTATTTGATGTGAGTTTTGACAATATTATTTGATGTGAGTTCTGACAGTACTATTTGATGTGAGTTTTGACAGTATTATTTGATGTGAGTTTTGACAGTACTATTTGATGTGAATTTTGACAGTATTATCTGATGTGAGTTTTGACAGTATTATTTGATGTGAGTTTTGACAGTATTATTTGATGTGAGTTTTGACAGTATTATTTGATGTGAGTTTTGACAATATTATTTGATGTGAGTTTTGACAGTATTATTTAATGTGCGTTTTGACAGTATATTTTGATATGTGTTTAAACAGTATTAGGTGATATGTGATTTGACAGTATTAGGTGATATGTGATTTGACAGTATTAGGTGATATGTGATTTGACAGTATTAGGTGATATGTGATTTGACAGTATTAGGTGATATGTGATTTGACAATACTGTTTGATGTGATTTGACAGTATTAGGTGATATGTGATTTGACAGTATTAGGTGATATGTGATTTGACAGTATTAGGTAATATGTGATTTGACAATACTGTTTGATGTGATTTGACAGTATTAGGTGATATGTGATTTGACAGTATTAGGTGATATGTGATTTGACAGTATTAGGTGATATGTGATTTGACAGTATTAGGTAATATGTGAGTTGACAATACTGTTTGATGTGATTTGACAGTATTAGGTGATATGTGATTTGACAGTATTAGGTGATATGTGATTTGACAGTATTAGGTGATATGTGATTTGACAGTATTAGGTGATATGTGATTTGACAATACTGTTTGATGTGATTTGACAGTATTAGGTGATATGTGATTTGACAGTATTAGGTGATATGTGATTTGACAGTATTAGGTAATATGTGATTTGACAATACTGTTTGATGTGATTTGACAGTATTAGGTGATATGTGATTTGACAGTATTAGGTGATATGTGATTTGACAGTATTAGGTGATATGTGATTTGACAGTATTAGGTAATATGTGAGTTGACAATACTGTTTGATGTGATTTGACAGTATTAGGTGATATGTGATTTGACAGTATTAGGTAATATGTGATTTGACAGTATTAGGTGATATGTGATTTGGCAGTATTGAGTGATACGCGTCTGACGACATTAGCGGATGTGATTGATTGTGTATTATTTAATGTCCCCTTCGAGAATATTTCAGGCCTATGTTCGGTGCTTATGACCATTGAGCAGGGAGGGGGTCTTTATCGTGCCACACCGTCTTATCCGAAGGACCGTCCCATTTAGTGGCATCTTACGACAAGCAAACGGTACTGATAGCCTATTTTAACCCGGATCCTCACGGGACTAACTGGTGTGCAGTTGACAGACATTATTGCATATAATACATTAATCTTACATTGCTTTTGTGTCAATGGACCAAATGTCAGAGAATGTGAAGCCTATTCCTTTTTCACTTAGATGAATATAATTTACATTTTAAATGTGTTTTAATGGATTTAATAACTGTGATTTATCTTTAACCCAAGTACACATATACATAAAGTCTACAGACAAGAATGTCTCATTTTATCGACATCCCGGAAGAGGAAAAATAACAACAGTTTAATAACGTTTTATCTGTAATCATGTTACGAATGATAGATCGTTTATTTTCTTGGAACTACGTGACGGAACTGCGGGTATGTATGCCACATTGTATTCAGAATATTTAAGCTGCCACAGTTTACATAGAATATAATATTACAATTGTGCTGCTGTAATTGTACATTATCACAGCAATACCAGCACCAATGTGACTGTCTCTGAACTCATTGTGCCTGTCTCTGAACTCATTGTGACTGTCTCTGAACTCATTGTGCCTGACTCTATACTCGTTATGACCTCATTGTGACTGTCTCTGAACTCATTGTGACTGTCTCTGAACACACTGTGACTGTCTCTGAACTCATTGTGCTTGACTCTGAACTCGTTATGACCTCATTGTGACTGTCTCTGAACTCATTGTGACTGTATCTGAACTCATTGTGACTGTCTCTGAACTCATTGTGACTGACTCTGAACTCGTTATGACCTCATTGTGACTGTCTCTGAACTCATTGTGACTGTATCTGAACTCATTGTGACTGTCTCTGAACTCATTGTGACTGTATCTGAACTCATTGTGACTGTCTCTGAACTCATTGTGACTGTCTCTGAACTCATTGATTTAAGGATGAATGTTTCTCATGTTCATTGGACGCGTTGAGATGAAATATTTTGCAGGCAAAAAAAAGACCTGATAGAATACATGCATTCTTTTGATACGTAAAAAGTTCTCGTTTTTGTGCCAAGGTTAGTTCAAGGTTACAATCTTTTAATATCAGAGAATCATGAAATTGCAGAAACCAGATGTATCTAGATGCTCGTAGTTTATTACAAACATTGTCCTATTTTGCAGCATAACACCATGTATCAACACATTTCTATATTTGTACAAATATTATCCTAAATTGCAACACAGCACCATATATGAACACATTTCTGTATTTGTGCACAGCAGAACTCATGAGCACTGACACATTCAATAACATAAGATCAAACAAATGTCCACCGATAATTTTAGTATTCTCCACATACATTATTTTTTCGTTATCCTTCTCATGCCTTGAGGTTTTGATTGATTAATGTCCCTCTCGAGAATTTTTCACTCATATGGTGACCTTTACCGGTGAAGGGCTGAAAAAATTTAGGCTTATGCTCGACGCTTACGGCCTTTAAGCAGGGATGGATCTTTATCGTGCCATAACTGCTGTTACACGCGGGGCCTCGGTTTTTGCGGCCTCATCCGAAGGACCGCCCCATTTAGTCGCCTCTTACAACAAGCAAGGGGTACTAGGGACCTATTCTAACCCGGATCCCCACGGAATTGAGTTTTTGAACAATTTTTCTATAGTAACATCGGTGTAATAGGATTCCAAGTAACTTCACACAAAGTAGGAATATCGGATCAAATAAAAACCAGAAAATGAGTTTCTCTGTTTATTCCTTTAAAAACAAGGGCAAGGCATCAAAATATGGCATCAAGATGAATAATCATGTAATAATAGACTCTGTTGCTGTTGCCAATTCAGAATTCTTGTTTTGAAAATATTTTCTTGTGATTTTATTCTATTGGAGACAAAATAATTACTTTTAATTTTTCAGTTGAGGAGATAAAGTGATATTTTAACAAAAATATAGTCTCCCATATATCAAATTCCCCAGTCCCACGTTTAGTCCTGTATGTTACAACTGAAAGCAAGAAAGAGTATTGTGGCTCCATGACACACATGTTTTTGATATCTGACGCAAATTCAAGCACATATAGCGAATATCTTCTAATTTCTATGAATTTTAATTTCAAAAACACACTTAAAACTATTATCGTACAAATTATTTCCAGCATAAACATTGTCAATTACATCATAGAATGTATACGTACAACATAAATGGAATTTTTTTGGCCCAAAGAATTTAACGTTAATCTTCTTTGTACAAAGATAGCTTTGTATATATCTCAACTTATTCGATACACAAGAGCTTGTTCTGCGTATGATCAGTTTTTAAAATCAAGGCAGGCTACGAACAAGTTGATGGTACAGGGGTCTCTCGTTTAAATTCAACATTTCGCGAATTCTATGGTCGTTATAACGATCTAGTTTGTCAATACAACCTGTCATTGAATCAAGTGCTGTCTAACGTGTTTCAGACAAATTGTTACGCCGTTCTTGACACCCTTATTTTGACTACGGGTAATTCTATTTACCTGATCAAAACATGGGGCTAACGGGTTTTTTTGACCGGTCGACAAGGGATGCTTACTCCTCCTAGACACCAGAATCCACCTCTGGTATGTCCAGGGGTGGATGTTTGCAAAAATGGACCCCTGGACACACCAGAGGTGGGTTCAGGTTCCCAGGAGGAGTAAGCATCCCCTACCGACTGGTCACACCCACCGTGGGCCCTATATGTTAATCTGGTATACGGAGTAATCCGTAATCAAAATCAGTGTGTAAAGAAGGGTCCAACAATTGGTATGAGACAAGTCACACGGCAGTTGACACAATGGCAGGTTGTATTGGCAAACTATATCGTTATAACGTCGATAGAAGTAGCGAAAAAATGCTGATTTTAAACGAGACTGTTGAAACCTCTGTAACATCAACTTGTTTGTGAGTAGTCTGCCTCGATTCAAACGTTGATCAGACGCAGAACAAGCTTTGCTGTATCGAATCAGTTGAGAGAAATAAATACCATATTGCTACATAAATATGACATAACAATTAGTATGAAATACGTCAGACAACATTCGACCTAACAACGGGTTGTATTTTATAACAAGATCATCATAGAAGGCCATAGAATTTGGGAAATGAAGCCTCTAAGCTACATGATTAATGAAGTTAACGATGGAGAAGTTGAAGTCATCCCTTTTATTAAAATTAGAGTTATTTTAGTCTGTCATTAACGTCCTTCCAAATGAAAAAATTGAAAATACAAATAGTGATCAATCTGATAATTCCTATATGAAGCAGGTGTGGAAGAGGTTTCAAAACGTATACTGGGATATACTCGTATAGACACGACATTAAATTTAATGGAAAAAAATGTTTTTTATGAAAAAAAAGTGACTATAAATTTCATAACTCCTATAAAATATACAAAACTGGGAATAGGACGAACATGGATATCAGGAAACTCCAGAGGTGGAATCAGTAGAAGTAAGCATCCGGTCACATCGGTCATAAGGCCTACATTTTCTGTATATTTCGATCAGGTAAACGCAGTAATCCGTAGTCAAAATCTGTAGGTAAAAATGATCTAAGAACACGTTTTCTAAGGTACGATTGTATACATAAAAAGGCCCCAAACATTTCTCTCAGTAAAATGTGTCTGGAATTAACCTTAATCAGCGTTTTAAGAAAGCAAAATGTATGCCAGGTATACTATGTCAACAAAATCAGAATGATATTCCTAATTGGATAGCATTATGACATCATGAATAAGACATTTCCCGCCTTTTTTTCAAAATAAGCCTGAAAACTGCCAAATGTCATACAGATTATTGCTCAGGAAAAGATGTGCGCATTTGTCGAGCAAAATGAAAATGATATATATTGTGTATTATTTTAAGATGAAAAACTTGCTTGAATATGAATTTGCTCGACGCATGTGCTGTATGTTTTCTGAAAGGAAAACCACCTGAATTTGTGGATATTTTCATTGAAAAAGACATTTTTGCAATTTATGCCAACTTCAAGCTCTCGTCACATGACACAAATCATTTTGCTGATCAAACTGAGCGGATTTTGGGTTTGCTAATCTATTCCTTATTTGAATGCCAGGGTTTGAGCTCCAAGTGAAATCATCGATGTTTTGGGCCAGATGACTTTAGAAAATGTACCTACTTCTTTGCTAGAACTTGTAACCAATCCCTTTGTATATTTATACAATAAAATATGATCAAATCAAATCAAGAACACATCAAATAGCAATGGATCTAATGGCACGATTTATTGGAAATAAGATCATTATACCTACCATAGAATTTGCGAAATACAGACTTTAAACGAGAATGTTGAAACCCATGTAACATCAACGTCTTTGTCAGTAGCCTGTCTCGATTAAATATTTATCATACGCTGAACATGCTCTCGCCTATCAAATTAATTGAAAAAGATAAACACCATGTGCAGCTGATAATGGAATATCGCTACATAAATATTTTTGAAGTGAACAATGGAGATGCTGAAGTTATGAAAGGAGGGGACAAGGGGGATGTCCCCCACCTCTATTAACAATAACCATTATTTGTTATTTTATAATGCAAATAAAAAACCCACTTGGCCCCAGCTTCAAAATTCTGATATACGAATAGTGAAAAACACCTATCACCATCAATTAAGAAAATGAAGATTGGGTAAAAAATAGTATAAGGCACTCATAGTAGAGCACTTTAACCACCCTATCCCACCCCAACTTTCAACGATTGAAGAAAATGAAGTGTGCGGGATTACTGAATCTCTTTTAACCCCCCTCCCACGATTAGGAATTTGAACATCGAACGAAACATCTTCGTTTGTTTGGGATTTTTGTTTTGTTTTATTGTTGTTGGCGTTCGTCTTTTTTTAAACTATAATTTTGCATGGCAAGAAATTTTGAAGAAGCCAATTTTCCATTTCCAAGCATGCAAGAAAAGCCTTTTTCGCATTTTTTGTCTAAATTATCTAAACTTTCAGAATGTTTCACTAATATACCATACATATTTCGTAATTTCAAGCAAAACATATTTTAAAACGCACATTTATTCATTTCTCATTCCCTATATATTATTATCGGAGATGTGAATTGGTTGTGTTCACCTAGAAAATCACTCATGTGTGACAATCACGTTTGGGGTATATACGGGTAGAGTAAATTATGCTAGCTGTGAGAAATATGGCGGATAAGATGAGAAATGTGTACGTATTTATTAATTCATGTCAGCTTTAAAGTACATATTTTGCTAATTTCAATAGAAGTTGAAGATATGGACATCAAACTTTGTGTAGGAATATTGATAATTCAGAAGCACAAATTTTATTTACTTTTGTTAGTTGTGACTCTACTGATTGGAGGTTATAATGAAGCTGTAAAAGTTCTTTATTTACTTCATCGAAGAATACGTGCGGCAATTTGGATTATCAAAGCATTTAGCTAAATTTAAATTAATCTGAATGGAAGGTTAAATTCTTTACTTTAGACGCTCTGGGTTGATATGTTTCTGTTATTTGATTTAGACTGTCAACCTATACTCTATATCATATTCGTAATCAAATTCTATATTATAAAATTACCCACTCAGTAGTGAACAAAGGGTCGTGTGTTCGAATCTATGATGCAAGAGACTGGAATCGTTGAAATAAGTAGGCACTCTACAACAAACGGTCTGTTTGGTGAAATCTGAAAAAGCGAGATTCCATGTCATAGTAAAGGTTGACATGATAGAGAACGAGTCCAAAGCATGGATCTAAAATTGTGACACTTCACCTGAAGTTGTTTAGATATTGATATGGCAACCGATCCATCGCCAGACCATGAAAAAGAAAACCAATCACTATGGTTTATGATTTAGAAAACCAATCACTTTACAGTCTATGAATTAGAAAACCAGTCACTATGGTTTATGATTTAGAACACATTTATTCTTAGCTACTCGTGTAAACTTTTCTTCATCGCAGATGAGATTTAGTAACACAAGACTTTTAAAAATTCTTAAGGTTTTATTTCTCTCAACATCTTATTGGATCGAAGTCATTTGTTGATTTGACTTTTCGGGATTGAAGGTGGTGATTATCATATTGGTTCGTATCTCAGGACAGAACGTTTGTCCTTGGAGCTATGGACTTTCAAAGTTTATTCCATGTCAGTTGTTTAAAATTTCCTGATAGAAGCTAGGGTTTGGTAACTCGTTTTCTCAAAGTTTATAGCTTGTAGATTGATTTAATTAAGTCTTCTAGATCGAAACTGTGAATTGATAATTTAGAAAGCAAATTAAATTGTCTGGTAGGAAATTGTTAAAGCATTCATTTGCGACAATACCAATATCCTGTAAGCTATCGATAGCTGATCTTTAGTGTATGGTAATATCATGGGCTAAACTGAGATAGTGTGTTACGGGGTGTTTTAGACATACCAGCAGTTTAGTATTGGTTTCATTGCGTATTATTCCTAAATAGAGCAAAGAACGTACTTTCGATCAACAGTGGGATTTCATATGCACGTTTCCTTATTTCTCTATATTCCGAAGTTCTCAATCATAGATCTCTGTAAAGCAACGTTTGGAAGACCCAATCAAAATGATCCTTTCTGACATAATTTCTTAATCATTTTTTTTTTCAAATTGCATAATCTGTTTGATTGAATGAATCACACCGGAATGGACATTCTCTGCATGCACTATATGTGTAAAGTTGAAAATTGGAGTATTCTAGTAACGATATGTACATTGTATAATTGACGGCATGAAGACTAAGGCTTTATTTTGTCAGCAGAGATAGTCGGCATTGTATCTCACCTCCAACTAATGAGACAGAGATAGTCGACATGTTATCTCACCTCCAACTAATGAGACAGAGAGAGTCGGCATTGTATCTCCTCTCCAACTAATGAGACAGAGAGAGTCGGCATTGTATCTCATCTCCAACTAATGAGACAGAGAGAGTCGGCATTGTATCTCACCTCCAACTAATGAGACAGAGTCGGCATTGTATCTCATCTCCAACTAATGAGACAGAGAGAGTCGGCATTGTATCTCACCTCCAACTAATGAGACAGAGTCGGCATTGTATCTCATCTCCAACTAATGAGACAGAGAGAGTCGGCATTGTGTCTCATCTCCAACTAATGAAATGGGTCTTAACAGAGATAGTCGGCATTATGTCTCACCCCCAACTAATGAAACGTGTCTTAACAGAGAGAGTCGGCATTATGTCTCATCTCTAGCTAATGAAACGTGTCTTAACAGAGAGAGTCGACATTGTATCTCACTTCCAACTATTGAAATGTGTTTAACAGAGAGATTCGGCATTGTGTCTCACCCCCAACTAATGAAATGTGTCTTAACCAAAAAAATCGGCATTGTGTCTCATCACCAACTAACGAAACGTGTCTTAACAGAGAGAGAGTCGACATTGTATCTCACCTCCAACTGTTGAAATGTGTTTAACAGAGAGATTCGGCATTGTGTCTCACCCCCAACTAATGAAATGTGTTTAACAGAGAGATTCGGCATTGTGTCTCACCCCCAACTAATGAAATGTGTCTTAACCAAAATAATCGGCATTGTGTCTTATCTCCAACTAATGAAACGTGTCTTAACAGAGAGAGTCGGCATTATGTCTCACCCCCTACTAATGAAACGTGTCTTAACAGAGAGAGTCGGCATTATGTCTCACCCCCTACTAATGAAACGTGTCTTAACAGAGAGAGTCGGCATTATGTCTCACCTCCAACTAATGAAACGTGTCTTAACAGAGAGAGTCGGCATTATGTCTCATCTCCAACTAATACTAATGAAACGTGTCTTAACCAAAATAGTCGGCATTGTGTCTCATCTCCAACTAATGAAACCGTGTCTTAACAGAGAGAGTCGGCATTATGTCTCACCCCCTACTAATGAAACGTGTCTTAACAGAGAGAGTCGGCATTATGTCTCACCTCCAACTAATGAAACGTGTCTTAACAGAGAGAGTCGGCATTATGTCTCACCTCCAACTAATGAAACGTGTCTTAACAGAGAGAGTCGGCATTATGTCTCACCCCAAACTAATGAAACGTGTCTTAACAGAGAGAGTCGGCATTATGTCTCATCTCCAACTAATGAAACGAGATAGTCGACATTGTATCTCACCCCCCAACTAATGAAACATATCTAACATCGTTTTCTGGATTTCTTGCAATACACAAAGAATATAGTAACATTGTAAATTAAATATTTAAAGTTTCTTTAATTGTTACTCAGGCATTTCTATTACTCTAATTTTACAACGAACAAAGGGGCACTCTGGTTCTTTTGGATTCATGTCCTGCTGGGTGATGCTGTAGAGATGCGTCCGTTTATCTATATGTTGGAATCTCAGTCCCACATGTATAGACTGTCTATTCTTATCTTAGTTATTCCTCCGTGACTAGAATCAATATACCAAACACGAAACAGAAGCGTAGCTGATCATACAAATAACATTTATTATTTTTCTTTAACAATGGTGCAGAACTGGCCTTAAACACTGGTTCAAAACTGTTTTGATTATTATGTGGTATGTATGTTTCGAATGTCAAACTTGTATTGAAATTTGTGTCCAAGTGTCTCCAAAACTTTCCAAATACATTTACTATAAAGTGAAACAAGCGCACAGAAACACCTGTAGAGTAACAGAAATGATTGCTTACCATTACAAAGTTTTGATCTGATACCAAAAATAATCATAGAGATAACAATACAAAACTCGGTTGATTATTATATACAAATACAGTGTATAATGGTAATTTATACAACGCTTAATCGTGATTAAATGAAATATTTACAACAAATGTTATATATATACGATAACACTTTAAAGTAACAACAAATTTTCTCACAGAGTAAAATAGGGAAAATACTGGACATGCAAAAATGCCCTTATAAATACTTATACAAACCATGTACAGTACACTCAATATACAACGAAATACGTCGTTTACATGGAAGAGGACGCTTTTGATATGGTTTAAATACCATGTACATGTTAAAAGATCTACAAAACAGTTTCACCACAGAATTGATATTAGCTATGTGTCATGTTATGCTCGACTCTTTACGTGATGCATTCTCCTCAACATTTCTCGAAGATGTCTACGATCACGTGAGCAACTAATCTGTCATCGAAATTGCATGTTGTGTCTGTTGTCAACACAAGTACATGTGTTTGCCAGCTGCTTCCACGGGAACTATCTATCACTCCACGGGAACTATCTATCACTCCTTTTCGCGATCTGCTTTAGCTTTAATTTTTTCAATGTTGGACTTCATAGTATCCTTTGTTTTGTCAATAATAGATATCAGTTCGAAGTCCTTAGGTTTGATAGATTTTGATTTTGTCTCCATATTAGACAAATCAATTTTGGGCCTCTCCGTCGTAGGGTTTGATTTGTTCTTCTTTCGCTTTTTCTTTTTGTTTTTTCTCCTTTTGTTTTTGTTCTTCCTTCTTCTGTTCTTTCTCTTCTTTCCTTTCTTTTTACCCTTGCCATCCCGCCGTCTTTTCCTTCCCTTTCTTTTGTTCCTCTTTAGTTGTCGTAACTTCTTCCTCTCAAGCCTCCGTTTTCTCCGCAATTCTTTTTGATGCGGGTCAGCAGTCCTTGACCGAACGGATGCTAAAGGGATGTTATTGCTCTCACTGACCACTGCTTGGTCTCCGACCAGTCGTTCGGTCACTATTCTCGGACTTCGAACAGGATGAAAGTTTGTTTTAGCTTTTTTAATGCTATTGTCAAAATGTGCAATACAGTTTTCTTCACATTCTCCCCTGCTTCGAAAATTGTTCTGGTTGCCTCGACAACCTTGGAAGAAGAACAATGTACATTCTTTGATGTTCTTATTGTAGAACCATCTCAGATATCTAGCGCCACAGTCCCCAGGCTGGGGTGGAAGATCACATATCCTCATTTTTACTGAAAGAAATCACACGAATGTTTTTAGAATGTGTGTTTAATATTTGATTATATCGCAAGAAACAATTTACTTGCCCTACTTTTCAAGATTAAGGATATCATTGGATATTAGTGCTGTGAAAATGTTCTATATCTGTAAATTTCTTTACGACAATGGTTGTAAAGAATAATCAATTAAAATTACCTCTGACATATTGCGCTGGTACACACACCGGAAATGACATATTCATTGGCCATTGCAAATGCTGTATTGCGCATACCTCCTCTTTTGGACATACTTTATTGGCTTCCTGTAAGAATGAAATTATGCGTTGATATCTATGAAAATATATAATGTCTCAATTCTATATGAACACATTATGTATTTGACAGTGTTTTGTGGTGGTCTAGTAATTCCCTACTAATTAAAATTGTTTCGAACATGTGTATGTAACTGCCAGAACTCGTACCGGTATAGCTATTCTTTCTTTTTTTTAAAGAAAAGAAAAATAGATCAATTTATCCATATTTTGTACAATGTATATATGATTGAATACGCACTTTACATTTCCTTTTGGCCTCTGAACCAATGGCCAAACTGCTTCCGCCTGCCTAAAATAAGAAAATTTGTTATAAATCATCAAGAAAAGTGCACAGCTTTACAAGGTCTAGACATCCTGACATGCAGCTCTATCTTATTAAGTTGTATGATGTGTCCCTAATTAAGAAATTAGCTGAAATTAGAAAAATAGCAATGTGACCCCTGATTCACAATTTCCTCAGTACAAGTTTGCGAACTGTGGCACGTAGGACCTCATACAAAGATCCGATAAATCTTAGTAAAACGCGACAAAATTTGTAAAGTTCCATTATTTATTATGTTTTATTAAGAATGAGGTAAATAAAATAATTCAGTGTTTCTTTACACGTCGCTAGGACTGCGTTACGTGTCCCTGATTAATGACCTACACAAAACTGAAATGAACGTAATTTTGAATCGCATGGGACGAGGTTACTGAACAGTAAGTAATAAAGTGATTTTCACCCTCATATGTTCTCGACTTCCTATGATAGGTAAGATTTTATGACGTGGGCTTATGTTCAATTTAAAGTGAATTTTTCCCTTGTAAAATGATATTTGAGATATAAATTAAACATGGACCATCAAACATAACTGATGTGATTTGAGTGCACTAGGAGGTCTTTACATAGCGGGTCTGTTCAAACACTTCATTAAGATTTTTCAAAAGCATTCCTCCAAAGTCACCCATTTTACTGTTATCAGGGCTCTGCTAAAACTTCGTTAATTGCTGCCAAAGGTCGAAATTTTTGCTTTCAATTCAAAGGCTTAGACGTAGTTTTTTCTTGGTTTTTATTACCCCCCCCCCCCTTCCATTTTTTGTGTGATAGATTTCACATAATACATTGTACCCTATTCAATGGCTTTATTTTTTTTAATGTCGTTATTGTCACTTAGTTAACAGTCCATTTCTTATCACTGAATTTATGCAATTTTTTTGTTTGTTGGATGCTGATTTTAATTCTGTCAAAAAAAAAAAAAAGACGATGCTTCATCAATATACACTTTTCTACTGCAGAATTTTAGAAAAGTCCAAGGACGACACTACGCTACCATACTAAATTTGAACGTTTTTCTATCCATAGACAAAGATTTCCTCTAACACCCAGTATCACTAGAAAAACTTCAAGGTCATAAAGATGTTTGGAATTGAATTCTGAAATATGATTCACATATTTGTATGACATCCACCAATTATCATTGACTGGCAAACCAAGTGTGGCGAAAGTTCGTTAAAAGCGCAAGTGTGGTTTCCCGCAATCTCGGTGGGGTAGCGTCAGGTTAAAATGTTTTTAAATTGTTCAAACGCTTCACTGTTTATCGGATATGACAATCAAACAAATATCTGACAAATAAAGAGCAATATCCATCTCCTGCCTAGTATGTTTTGTGTGGTTATGCAAGTTCCGTTAAATACTTCGCGTGAAACCATTGTGACATGACGATTTAGAAAAGTAACGGATCGAGGTCTCGCCTAAAAGATGTCAATTGTCTTCAAAGGTCGAGAGGAAAATTCTTTAAGTAAATGGCATTCCTACTGCCTTTCGAGAGTCCGCTAAGTTTATCCAAAATCATAATCAAAGCCCACTACACATATCTAATCCTTCGGATATATTCTGTTTCAATCGTCCTTAAACAATTTTACACCAGTATTTTTACCCTCCTGCTTGGTACCAACAACGCACTTAAAAGTTTTTGACATGTTATTGTTAACTGCACTTGTAAAACGGTTTTTCGTTCCCACGGAAATAAATACCAGTCGCAAAATACCAAGTTCATATTCCATCCTTCATTTTTCACCGTATAGTATTCAGTCATGTATAAAAAAAGCGATATTGTTTAATAGAATTTATTAAGGAAGAATTATATTTTCTTTTGCATGTGAAGCCTGTTCTTGAAGTCGGTTGGAAACGAGAAATTCTGGCGGTGTTCGAAGTGTGATTTTTATCAGATGTGGCAAACATTCCTAAATATCAAATATTTTGTCTACAACAACGAAGTGTGTTTTGTCTCTTGTCTAATGATATCGTTATATCTCTCGACTCTAAGCCGGGTGGGACACAACGATCCTGATTTCATAAGGTGTTGAAACAGATCATTTACAGCGTGCGCATATCGATACTATCGCAGCCATATTTTGTATACAATGGGGTAACTTGTCGAAAACCCAGCCTTCTTATCTAGATTATCGGATGTTAAGTTTAAAATGTAGTTTCTAAAAGTCTGAAATATTCTAAAAGTTGCATGAGTTTACAGCTTAAGTGTTATCTATAAGGACACAAAATTCCCAGGATGTCCAAATGGTTTTTTGCAACTTGAAATGTTTGCTTCACATGAAATGTAATTGAAAGACACCACCCTTAATCCATTGTGTTCTCTGTTAAGTATTACTCGAGGGGTAGAAATGGGTTTATATTTTTGTTTAGATTTGAGTAAATTGACAAATCTTCTATTGCCTGTCAGATTAATTGGCGAGGTTATGAAGTACGCAGGGAAAATCAACCGGAGAAAGAATGCCATTTGCGGACCTATCTTTTCTTCTCAAAATGTATTAATCCTTAGAGAGAATACCAATGGACAATTTGAAAAAAAAAGAATGAGTTAAGATTATTTATGCATCATCTCGTCTTTCGCACCTTAAATTAACGATGACAAGCACAAATCGTGAAGCAGAGGACCTCCCGTGTATGAAATTGTATATGCAACTTGACGATATATTATACTCATAATGGATAGAGATTAAAATTTTTTTAAATCTGTCATAGACGTTTAATGCAAACGAATCTTACATTCAATAAATACTTTTTTCAAATTCATATAAGTGATAATGAAACTCTTGCAAACTGCATGATTTGTTTCCCAAAATTTGATGCTAAGTGAAACTGAATTGAATTCCTCCAAAGAACGTTAACTGTACTCTCTATGCGTGAAAATTAATGCACCTGGGTACCAGCTATTTGGACTAACTCCCATGCCCTTTTGCACCTGGGACTGGTGCTGTGATTGTGTATGTATTAGACAATTCGTCCCACAGATCAGATGACAGGGTGATTTTATCACCGGTGTAAGGTGTCAACTGCCGACAAAGCGATGTAACCTTAGAGTTTTGAACACAAGACAAATGCGAGAACCGCAGCCTTACACAATCCTTCTGTTCTTGTTCACAGGTTTGCAGACATTTTACATCTTGCCAGGAAGGACAAATGAGAATGTGTAGACGTGTATCACGTTCTTCAATAAAATAGTGTAGGCATTGAACTCGAGGCAGAAAGGCCAAGATGAAAAAAAAAATGATTTGATGGACAAACTCTCGAAGTAAAATGTAATAGATTTCACATGTAGTAAGTTGAGTAAATTTTCACCTCGCTGCTACGTTTGGCATGACGGGAAAGGTTAACTGGTTTCATTTATCACTGTCCCTGTTCGAGCATACCGGTATTTAGGGTGACGTATGTACTTATTTTCTTTTTCAAAATAATCAATCAACTTTAATTACAATCAGAGAATTCGCGTCCCCACCAACTTCTTTATGTCCGCCATGTTTTATTTGAACACACCTGTAATTATTACCTAACAATATCTGAGGAAAAACAAAACTGTCAACCTTACGCGGGTTTCATGAATGAATATGACGCTTACAATTCAACGCTGAGAATGCTTATTAAGCAATCAAATAATCTTTACATCAGATTTTGAATGAATTCATTCATACCCGACAGATAATGCAAAAACCCTAGTCCCAGAAGAGACAATGTCATCCACAAGCAATATCTGTAAAGGTTAAAGATCTCTTTCGTGGTCCAAATACATCTTTTCATCGACCAAATCAAAATATATTTAATATCATAGTTCATATTTAGATAGACATCGTCCATCTGTTTTACCTATTATTTACGTGTATTGACGAGTAGCTTAATTTCGTACAGGTGCAGTGTTATAGTGGGTTATTTTTCATGAATGGCGTTCATATTTAGCAGGAACAAAAGTCTTCTGGATTAATGCCGGCGAACAAAGTGTGAACACCAATATTTATCAATGGAGATCTCAACCGAACAAAACCCAGGGCGTTTTAACAAACAGAAGCGAAGCCAGGGGTGTGAATTTAATGCTCTGCACAAGGAACATGAAGATTGTCCTCTTTTGTTCAGGTCTTGAATCAGACTATCTTAATCTGAAATGCCACATGCTAAGTATGATCTCTTGATGGAAAAAACGATCTAAATTCAAGCAATTTGTGTTGATTTTTTTCCCCATACTTTGTAATATCTTGATGAAAACTGATTTCGGTCTACTTTAGTTAAATAAGGAATAATTGTGGTCGTTTATGGTAAATTAATTGAGATCGTAGACCCGTTTCTGAAGCGTAAGCCTTCTTTGGGACCACGTTTAGTAATATAACGCCTCGTCAATGTATTAAGAGAAAGTGATAAAGTATTGACAGTTATTTTAAGAAACTATACCGCAAACTAACATAAGATCCATCTTTACGATTTCCTGCTACTGCTGCTGGGTCATACAGGAAGGGTAGGTGGTTATGGGTTAAAAATTTCAATCCTATCCTTTGCTTTGGATTATTGTTGTTTATTAGTCAAAAGCAAACACAGCTTATATACATAGTATACAATGTAATAAATCCAAAATCATATAAAGGTCAACAAAGAATAGAAATTATACTTATACATTGGTATCTCTAATTTCAAAGGAATTTTTAATTTTACCCAAGCTACATAATTAGATGAATTATGGTCATTATAAACAACCCCAATGACCTGAGTACAACTGATCTCTTGGAGATGTAATCGAGGCTTTGATTTCAGCAGAGGAAGATATCCTTTTAGGAATAAATAGCATAGTTCATTTAAAAGACTATAAAACTTTTTTCAACTCCAGAACCCAACACTTTTACACAATACTAGTATTAAACGCGAGGAAGACTTGTCAATGTGTTTCTGATTCTCGTTATCTTACTGAGAGTAGCATTCCTGTACTCTATAAGCGTGAAGTCCGAACTGAGACTTGACCTTCAGATTCTTTCTATGTCTGTGTGTGAACACCAGATAAGACGGTAGAAGTGACAGACGGTCGGGGGGATATAAATGGTTTCTGAAGAGGGTCTTTGTGGTGTAATTAGTCGTATTTCAGTAGATAGTGTGCTGCGCCAGGCAGGGAGCAGGCGATGTTTACCCTCTGCGGGTGTGAACCCTCTTTTGACACACGAACTTCACGTATTGTTGAACGTCTGCTTAATAGAAACGTCAAATTGTCCCGATCTACAGTTTGTGTAACTGAAACCTCGGGATTAAGAAAGAATTCCTATTCACTGTCAGTTGTTATTTTTAAGTGGATTGTGTTTACATTTACTCTCTGTATCTTTTAAGAATACTGCATTTTTATGTATTAATTTCTTCTAAGAGATTGGCCCTCCAATCCATCTGAACCGCTACTCCTACTCTCTCTCTCTCTCTCTCTCTCTCTCTCTGGCAAAGAAATGTGTCTTTATTGTCGCTTTTATATCCTTATTAGTTTGTTGCCGATCTGTGAAAATTGTTCAATTTGGCCAGCAAATTTCTTCTCGGCCCATAAAAGTCCATGCCTTAGATAAGACCCTTTTAAAGCACAATGCTTTATGGTTTGGCTTTCATTAGTTTTCGCAACGCGCCGCTAAACTTTACATGTAAAATCAAAAATATATTTTAAACGTAAATAAATAAAGGGGAAAAAATTTGAACGAATTCTTGATTATTAGATAAACAAATGGTGCAAAGTTGGCGGAGATTCTGCATTAGTCGGGCGATGACTTGTGTGTTAATGACGTCTATCATATTTCACAAATGCTAAGACCTTTTCTTAAAAAATTTGCATTAAAAATACATGATTAAGAAGTGACCCTCCAGTGTTTTAAGAGTGTCGACACTGGAACAGTGGATGAGAGGTTTACTCATCACTTGAAATGTTTGTCTGTAAAACAATTTCAGAAAACATTTTTATTATATGTATAAACATTCAATGCTTTTCAAATTTATTGAAAGAACTTCAAACACTTTTTTAAGATGACGAATCTCTAGTGAGGAATTCATTTTTTTTTAGTTTAAAAGAAATCTTAGGATTGAAAATATGCAAATGTTAATTCCATATCTGCTTCTGATTAAACGAGCCTCTCCTATCCCGATTATTCCAGGGGCCCACATGATCGATGTTGCATGTACTACGTAACAAATGGATTACTTGTGACAGTGATGGATGATTTCTAACCGTTTTACAAACAGGTATACTATCTTAATATCCAAATCGCCCATTCATAACGTCTGACACACACCAGCTAGATTTCTTACATCCGTTTAATGAGAGAGAGAGATACAGTGAGAGAGAGAGAGAGAGAGAGAGAGAGAGAGAGAATTCAAATCCAATGTGAGCTCACACGAAAAAATGACACAGGTGCTTTTAAGTTCTTAAAAAGGATTTCTCATAATTGTCGTTAAGATATCTGAACACTGTGGATTAAAACCTTAAGCCGTAATCCAATGCCTTGGATCAAAATTTCATACTGAATGCACTGTAACCGAGAGTTGAAGAAAAAAAAACCTGTTAGGAATTCTAATTACTTCGTCCTCTGTAAGAAAATTAATGTTTTGAGAAATTGAGTCGTTTACATATTACCTCTGGCATTTTTTGAGAGGAAGGGGTGTTTACCATGATCCCATAATTTAAAGTTTTAAAAAGGATAAAATGCAGGTTTTGTGCTGGATTTTATATTAGTAGAAAAGAGTAGTGTACAGCGACTCTCAGAAATGAAATGACATTTTATTCCTGGTTTTTCTATGAACATAAGACTGAGTTAAATCGTAGCTGATACCATCAGTTGTCGGCCATGGCGTTTTACGGACTGTCGCCAACTAATTCCCGTACCTCCATTAACATCAAATCCATAATTCCAGAATAATTAATGTCCGACATAGAAAACACAACAGTTATGGCCATAAATCGGAGAGAATCTGAGCCCGGTAGTTTGTACAACAATAAATATTTATTTATGATGGCACGTACTTCCCTCCCGCACAAGGTTTGCACTCATTGACTTTATTTCTCTATTAGGAAAATGTGTAGCGGGAAAAAAATCCACCAAGACATATATATTGACATGTTTTGTTATGACGACCTAAACACTCGGTACAGTTCAGGAACAACTCGGGACTAAAGTGCCTTGATTCACTACATGCATCTACTGTAGGTCACATCTTGCACTTACACCAACAGTACCACACATATGAATATTTTTCGCCACGAAGTCAAACTTCAAAAATCACTTAGATATGTAAATCCAAATTTTTGAAATAACGATAGGACGTTAAGATTCTCAATTTCTATAACTTTTTGAATTTAATTTATTCCGGCATAAAATACACTGCAACTATATACGTCAATTAAAAGATATTTATTTCCGTCAAAATAATATTATAATCGCTGAACCCGATCTCGTCTTTTGTATATTTGACCCGTCAAAGGGCGGGTATGCAACATCGATCTTATCATAGCCTGTCTCATTGAAGGGGTATGAAGACAACATTGTCTAAATTGTCAAAAAAGATATAGCACCAACCAAAAGTTTTTTTTTTTATATTTATACTTCACCTTAATAAAAATTATATATACTTGTGCATTGCTGCATCGTGTTAAGAATACCTGCAGTAAGAAATCGTTTCTAGAACAATCACTGAGTGATTATTAGTAGGTTGGACTTGGCATGCCGTGATGGAAGAGAGTAAATCACGTGAAAAATCTGCCACTTAATTCCTCGCAGAGTATTGAATATTACGTCATTTATGGGAAAAGCAAAAAGTGTTGAAAGACATAAAGCACACGGAGGAAGACGGATTAACGGTAGTAGCTGGCAGCAAAGAACTTGATCTCGTATTAGACTGACTGTCACCGAATACCAGAAACTTATCGAGATCCCAAACTATTCACTTCATCCTATTGAATGTGTTGTGTTTTCCGTAAACTGTTTACATAACTAACAGTAAACCTTACAAACAGCGACCTGATAACAAATTCATAGAAACCAAAATGTATAGAAGATACTTGCTTTTATTCCATGTACTTTTAATGTTGCTCAAAAGATTCCCCTCAAAGATTTTATAATTTTTACAAGTCATGACATATTGCGTAATGTTTTATTTCACATTTTTGCATGGCTTTAAGGAAATTTAATAATTAATATATGAATGCATAGAATAGGTTCAGAAAGTTTGTAAAAGCACTGGGAACTATTTTATTAACCAGGTTTCTTTTCAGAGACATGCACATATATCACGGAAGTTGACATATAAAAATAGAGGCTTGTAACTTATACAGACCGAGAAAATCCGGTAATGTTTTTATAATGATTATGTGACTGTTGCTTGTGGTATATGATATGGACCCTGGGTGTCGATTATTACTGCTTACAAAGAAATGCTTCTAACAGGAGTGTCTTGATTGACAAATGTTTTGGTCCTGTTTCTGCTAATCGCGAATGTGTCTTTATTAAAATTTACAATACAATGGCAACCTCCGTGGTCAAAGAGGTCCAGGTTCAAAAGATTGGGACTAATTTATACCAGATGATGACCATCTTTTATAAACTGGTCGTCGATCAAATGTTGTCTTTTGGAGACGCGTACTGGGTAACCGTTTCAATATTTGGACATCGCGGGTTAGAAACATTTTGACTGACGTGTTGTGACACAACCTATTCTTTGTCCCCCGAGTGAAATCAGGTTTATAATATATGTTGACTGATAGAGAATGGGTACTTAAGCACGTCAGTGTACATTGTACGTCCAGAGAAGTAAGTTATATGAAGTTCTATTAAATTATAACAATTTGTCACGAATTTCAAGTACGTAATTAAGTTTATTAATAGTAATCCCTGATTGCTTTCGAACAATAAAGCAAGTGCCCTTCCTATCCAAAAGTTTATTTTATGACATCATGACATTGAATCCAGTTCATTTCAAATTCAAATTAAAAAATGTAGAAAGTAAACACATCACCAAGATCGCACTGATAAGACATATTGAATAGTTCATTTTCTTTTTATATATAAAAGGAAAATTGGAGTTTTTAAGTTCTCATAGAAGTTGGAGTGTGGGTTTGTGACATTGAAAAGATCCATTCAGCAATAAATGTAGTTAAAATGCGCTGCGTGTAAATATTATCTATTGGGGTTAAACGAAGAGGCTTTCAAAGAATGACACTTTCGCTAATTCGTCTTCTATTTATCTTTCACAAAATAAAAACACAACCAGCTCCAAACAAAATGTTTTGCTAAAATATTTCCATGCATGTTACAAATGATTATCTTGCCCCATCGCTTATGACTAACGCGACGGTGGAAATATTGACCATAAGTGTCGATTGTGGCCCTACTTTGTTCATTCACCACTGTGTACTAGGGCAAGTGCTGAAGATAAAAATCTCAGACTGCCAAGGAAGCTCGCACCGCCATGTTAACCCTGTGAATTTAATGCCCCATAGTATATAAGTTTTCAAAAGAATAATTTGACCACTTTACACATCTTGTAATTCAAAATTTGAATTTTGTAGAGTCATTATGGGTAGACTCAGGGCAACATGGAGCCATTGAAAGATTCATAAAATGTCTAGCAGTCACAGCGAGCTTGAGGTTAGGTGTCTCGATGTTGTTGACTTAGTCCGGAAAAGACTCTTCCGTCCGATAAAAGTGAAAAATCATGACGCCTGTCCGCTCTTTCTCGTATTGACATTGCGAGATAGAAGTGCTTATTTATGAGCGAGGATCGCATCCTCCTAATTCTCTTTACTATAAATCTAGCCTTGATTCTCCTATATTGATAGATGTGAAAATCCACTACTTTCGCGTGAAAACATTTTCAATGGCTTATCTTCTTTTCTGAAATCCTTGATTCTTTATTTAACGCACCGAATCTCGTATTTTATGATGAGCTTTTAATTTCAACGTTTTCGATGTGTCAATAAACAAATAAATCGAGAGTTTACGATAATCTTTAAGATTATGGAGATAAGGCATTATGAATTGGACTTAAGGACCCCACCAATGAGCATTCCAGATGTAATAATCCCAAGCCAAATGGACTTGCAATAGTCAAACTCGTTATTCTAACAGATTAACTTTTAGTCTTAATCTTGCTCTAGTCACCAATCAACAAATGAGCCGTATTTAAAAAAATTCCAGTTAGTCTCCCTGAAGAGACATTATGGCGTGATTCTGAATTAATAGACAATTCTAAGATATCTGGAGCTTTGGTAGCAATACAACTCGGGTCTTTCGTCTTAAAGACTAAAATAAAGTAAAACATATTATCTCTAAGATACATGGATTTGATTGACATTTCAAATGGTGCAGGTTATTGTCTGATAATTAATTATGGACTTTTAACATCACTTAAGTTGGAGGCAGGTTTATTAATTGCATAACAGTTTTACATGAAGCTCTTTAAATCAGGAATAACCTCTCTGGCCCCTGGCCTTGGTTAAAAGCTGCATTTGACGTTTCCAGCATGAGAACAATTTATCCTATACGAGAAAGTTTAGAGATGAAATACGCACATCTATCACTTTCGTTGACCCCCAGATCTCCTGTGAAAATTAGCTAGGGCAAAATGTGTTCAGATTTTATCCGGATTTTTCCCCTTTATAATTTCCTATTGAGACTGAAAATCATAAAAAAAAAATTATGACATACTGCAAGAAGAATATCTGATTCCAAATAAAATAATTACGTGGTACTGGAACATTTCTGAGATTTTTTTTCGGTGAGTTAAACCTAATTTCACAACTTAATAGTCTCAGTCACAGAATTCGACAGGTGTTTCTGCATTAACGTTCAATTCATCAATGCTATCTAGATTTAAAAAGTTTATGCTTATTGAAAAGATAGTAAAACGTTATCAATTAGGTAAGTACTGCCACCTAAACATATGATGTTTACTAGGTATTGCTCCAGTCGCGGTCGGCATTCCTCGATTTGGCAGGTTCAGCGTCGTTAATTTTATGTCGTACATTAGAGGGTTTTTTCATTGCGATGCAATGCCCTAGTGAAAATATTCCTTAATTTCCATATCTAAATGATCACCGAAATGGTTCAGGTCTTTTATTTCAAAATGAATTAAAGTGATGGCTATCGTAAAAAGCTAGGATTACAGGTGTTCCTGTATAAATGTACAAAACACATAGAACTGCATGTCATCGCCTACTTAAAACACGTAATGCAAGGAAATGACAGTAAAAAAAAACCTGTGTTGGTTTAGAATTATATCGCCTCACAGGAATCAATGACATTTGATATTTCATCATGTCGAAAATTAAATTTTAAGAAGTTATCATTGCTTTACATGAAATGTGCATAAGATACCAAATACTTTAATTTCATGCCCAGTGAAAATTCGCTAGTATTGTTTGTCACAAATGGATTAGGTACAATTTCGCTAATGGGCATAGTATAAGTAAATACACCGGTGTTACCTGTCCTCCCAGGAGACACAGACTTAGACAGATATACAGGGTTATATCCCTCATGTCTGATTCCAAAGTTTCCACACAAACACACAGAGACTCTACTTAATCACATTCTAAAACATTTAGCGCCGGCTATCAGTTGTCCAAGGCAGAAATTCCATGGAAGAAAAAAGTTCTAAAGTTGGAAAATCTCCGAAAACTCCTCAGTCTACATTGTCAGCGCTTGTATTTTCGAGGTAAATCCGTGGTGTGTTGTTAGACAAGGAAAAACAGAGCTGCTCTCTATTATATTGCTTGAAAAATGTTCCTTCTGGTGAACTTTAATTTTTTACACACAGGTATACAAACATGAGGAACAGCGTTTTAAACGAAAGAATGGGAATTTATGAAGTTCGGCTGGTTCAAATATAGCGCGCTATTGCTTTTTTAACGAAATATAAATACATGAGAATAAACAATCAGATATCGGACTGCAAATCCAATTCATAACTTCATTGCCGTCGTTCTCCGCGAGAAATGAATGGATGATCGATGGAGTTCGAGGGGTGAGGGGTCAGTTGACAACCAATGAGATTGTAGCACAAGTTATAGAACTGTTCGTCTTATACATGTATAAAGTCAAGAGCGTATGTATACCTAAACAGAATTTTTAGTATGTATATAAACTGTTATTTAAACAACAGGCGACTACAAACAACCACATGAGAGCGGGTGTCAACAAATATGTTTATGCAATTGAAACTCGCTAGACCTTGAATAATCAAACTTTTGGACATGTCACACCCTGGCTGTTCTTTCATATTAGACTTTGGGATTTTTTTTTATTTTATTCATGTTAAGACATATTCCTTTTACAGTCAATTTATCATTCATGATAAAACTAAATGGCATTTTTTGTTCTGCAAAAATTATCGTAAAAAAGTACCCCTAGATAATGAATACGGGATGTCATCTTTTTCTCTTCATTTTACATTTATTCCATTTACGCGTGTTTAATTTGTCGTGCACTTTAGAATATTATAAAAGCAGATAATTTTTAATGCAAAAGTCGGCAATAGCATTTACATAAGCTGCTATTTTCCCGTGTTTCTTCTGCATGGACTTTTTTTTAAATTAATGAATTTGTAAATTAAAGAATTTGTTAACGAATTATCTAATCAAATTCCGACAATACATGTACGATAGACTCAGCGTTCCCTTAGTCGTGACACGGTTTATTTTTCTTATAATTCCCCATGTCTCTCACTTACAGGTCTCATTTTGAAGATTCGCTGATTGTGGGCGACACAATAACCAGACGTTGGTACTTTCTGTTTGGACAAAAGATCGTGGTAAGCAATAGACGACATTAATTAACACCGATTAGAAAAGATACGGCCCTGTCTCATCCGACAAGAAAAAGTCGATAATAACTGCTGCTCTGAATGGTCTGCGATTGTCCGATCTGTAATAAGAGGGACACAGGGAGCCATTAAGAGGCGAACAATGACGAGATGAACGTAAAATACAGAATTTATGGAGAGTGTTTTATATGCTTCCAGTTCTGAGCTGTACCCTGCATATAATTTGCAATGAGTAAAGTCTTCTCGTCTCCGTTTAAGTATGCGATGTTGCACTAGTATATTGCTTCAAATATCCATGTTGTGTATGTGCTTACCAATCGTTTTAGAGGAATTTTCCTAGAAGACTAAAATATTGCGATTATTTTCACAAATTTTTATGATGAGCACAGTCTAAATTTAGAAAGAGATGATCTCAACGACCTGCCATCAAAGTAGAAGTGACGACACCCAATGTTCTAATATATATATACATGTATATATATATATATATATATATATATATATATATATATATATATATATACACACAAAATATATATATAAGTTTATATTTATTGTCACTTTTAAATGAATGTTCATACATGTATTTGACTGGGTTGTTTTAACTATTCAGAGTGCAATACTGTGCAGACAGAGGCATCATTGCTTAGTACCCTGTGTGTTTCATACTATACGTATATAGTAAAAACATTACTTCTCATGTGTCATCTTTGTACTATTGTGTATCTTCAATATTTCAGACCAATGTCGAAATTTATGTTGTACATGTATGATGTATTTATACAGCCGCAGAACTGTACATATATTTCACAGCTCTGATCTGTCCCAATATTTTCTCAGAGTGCTACAGTTCTGCAACTAGTATTTATAATAAATCTTATTGTTATAATTGTGAATGTCCCCTAAGGGTCCTAATTCGTAAACACCCACCCACCTACACATTAAAACACATGCGCACGCACGCACACACATTTTCAATGTTTTGGAATTCGATATGATGATAGCCATTTCCTCATGAATGCGATGCAGATGTTGTGAACAATGTGCGTATGGATCTTGATAAATATACTAAGTCTGTTTTAACGACTGGGAATTTCAATAAAAATGAAAGTAGAATGTAAATATAGAAAATAAATTTCAATTTTGAAAAATACGTGTGGATATGTTACCCCGGTAAACCTTTTATAAAATATTATCAATTTACAATTTTCCTTTCATCACTAGCGATAATCATAAAATGACAAAATCTCGTCCCATCCGGAAGCAGTTACATGTACAACGTCTGCAACAGCGCGCGATGACAAGTGCATATCATGAGTTCATAATCTGCTTTGATATAAAACAGACGTCACTAAGAAGTAATATGCTCCTCAAGAGCAGCCTTGGCGAACTAACAGCAAGCTATATAACATCCATCACTCTCCAATAAACTAATTGACATCTTTGTCTTGTAAAAGGCAAAATCAGTTTTGATCTGCTGCTTGTATTTAAAAAAGTCTGGACAGAATAATTAGAACAACTTATCACTCGCTGCGGTATGACGTTACACAGACGAACCGCAGACACTGTATTCTCACCGAGTATACAAAATTTCAAAAATCTTCAGTTCAAGGAATGTTTAAACGTTTGAAGAACTTAAATATGAAAAATTAGGGTTCGTTGCACGGTGTATTTTTACATTTGTATGGTACATGAAGTAAATATTATCAAGACATGTGCCTAGAGGTTGAGTGCATTGCATAAACAACAGGTGATGGTATGTTCTAACGACCCTCCCCAAAACGTCCATCAAGAAAAAATGGCGAACTTTAGCCAGGTAGACATGATTAACGGTGGTCAGACATCTGAACAAGATTATTATTAGGACCGTAAATAACAACATACGGACATTAGGGGTCTAGATTTATTAACAAAAACAGCTGATATATCTCGAACAGAGGAACAAAAAGAGCGCGGACACTACTTTTTGACTACGCCATTGTCGTTAGGAAGTGCGAGAGCTTGTAGACATGTGTAAAGATTTAAAACTTCCAATGCAGTACATATTTTATTGTAGGGTACCTTGCATTGACATATGTACATTATAGCTTATGTTGAATGTTATTGCAATGTTTTCATATATGTTTTGCAATACTTGGAAATCTACTAAATTCACAAAAAGTACAGATAATCTTTTAAAAAATCTTGCGGTTATATTGGTATTTTAGTTACACTGTGGTGCGAATTACATTTGAACACAATTAGAACCCCCGGACGACTCTTGTAGCCGCTGTCTATATTGACTACCTCCGTGTGGTGAAGTTGTGGGTTTCAGATTAGATCTCGCTGGCTCTCCTTGTTGCACAGGTTCTCGCAGTTCCTGGGTTCCATTGGCGTACCTGAGTGTGATTTTTAGCGATAGGAATCCAATTGAAAAAATTCGAAATGCTTCAACACCTAGCTTACCAATCGCGAAGGGATAAAACAGCACAATGCCTTTATTACTTTAACTTGATTTACAACATATAGAAGTATTTAAAATATTTGTGAACATCTTAAATTAAATTTTATCGACATCTTTTGTTGCTGGCTGGTGATAAGTGATAAAGGCAATTTTTTCTATGCATTTTTCTTCACATGGTCAACGACCCAAATCGCCATAATTGTGATGTTTTCCGCCATGCAAACCCATCCTAATTAGTTTTTATTACTCTGAATAGATTCGAAACTATTGCAAAAAGATAGACATTGCTAAACCTCAAAGAAAAATGAAGCTCAATTTTGTCAGAGAAAATAAAGATCACCCTCTTTTCTCTGCATCAGAAAATGGTAATATTGCAATGCTTTCAATGAATAAAACCATGTCATTCAATACTTTACATCATGAATTTTAGATCACTTACAAGCAATATAAGGACATGGTCGAAGAATGCAAACAAACAAAGGTAGCAGGGGACAGTTTCGCACTATAGTCCCGTCAACTTTCTTAAACAATGGAAATACCCCATATTTGAAGTGATACTACATGTGTAAAAATGTAGACAATTATTTTAGGATACGTGTCAAATGTAGCTGAGTGCTTAATGAAAAATTGATATGCAACATGTAGGTGTCACCATGATTCCTAGTATATAGATTAGGTGCAAATACGAAACTAAGACACATGGTCAGTTGCTGAAGAAATTCCGGTGAAAACATGCATGGTTCAGCAAAGGGTCTGTGGCTGAGAGGGAAGGTGGATGGCCCCATATGAAAGGTAGATTTTTGAGAAGGGCAGATAGGGTTCTTGATTGTGCACAGTGTCTAAATCTCCTCGCTTGGTACTGTGATGGTGTGGGGGTGGTGCGTATTAGTCCAAATGAGAGAAAATCAAAGAGAGAAAGGTGCATCTGCTCAGAACATGTTTTGTGCATCAGCACCAGTATGTAAAGATTGCATGTAAATTAGAGTCATAATAACTACACCAATATGAAATTGACATAAAAGAGAAATATGATTTTTTCATCAGTCTGTCATAATCTGACTTTGATGTACACCCTCTACCCTCATGTTTCAGAACAAACAAAAATTGTCCCCTGTCATCCAAAATCAGAGAGAATGATTGAATTGCACCATGCCTAAGTCGACAGAAATACATAACGCGAGTAGCTCTTGCACTACCACAGATCCATCTTCGCTAGACGTAGAAAACTAATGACACTTAATCAATCGGTGATTTTGAAGTAACTTAGGTCAGGAAAAAGCGGCGATCTTTGAAACCATGCTGCATCAGTGCCAGCGAAAACTAATTCTGCACTCACTGTATGTAATATCTGTTGGCTCATCTTTCTGAAGAATTTCCCAAATGATGCTATCCGTCAAATCAGGTTTTTATGAAGCAATAAATATTATATAATTCATAATCGTGATTATTGGCAGGGAATCATGCATTAAGAGGGATAGGCCGTGGATGAAACAGCGGAACAGGTGTCCAAAAGGGCGAGAGAAAAAATGCTCGGAGTGCATCGGTGGTTTTCAATTCGCTTGTTCACAAATTGAGATAAATTAAAATGAAACCTCCCAGAAGACGGAAACATCTATCAGAAAGGAACGATTTTTTGCTTTTGTTTTGTTTTATGGACTTCACAGGTTATGATGCATGAGATTAAAAACAGTACCCATGTGTTGAATATGTAGCTCTGTTTGGTTTTTTTTTTTTTTTTTTTTTTTTTTTTTTTGAAATATGGCGTTTCAGATGTGATGGAATCAAGAAACTGATTTGTTTCCATAAGAATATAAATTATATATGACAAAACAAATGAGCATTACTAAGCGCCATCAAACTGTAACAATGTCGTCATTTCTACTTTGTTGGCAGATCAAAATCACCTCTTCCTAATTTTAGACTGTTTCATGTGCTCACCATCAAACCTCTGTAATTTACAGCTCCATTATAATAAAAATATAGTTAGAGTTAGGTCATAGAGGAAAATCCCTTTAGAATGATGTTCCATTCTGGCAGTTCTAGAGCAAATCAGGTTTGGGTTAAGTTAAAATTGGGTTATGGTAAAACTGTTGATCCTGAATATCGTCAAGCGACCTTCCATTATAAGTTAGAGTGTTGAGAGTTCGAATCCAGACCCTGTCGGACCTGTAAGCCCAAAATCCTAAACACCCTGACAATTGAATGGATTCTGTCTTCCTAAAACATGTTTAAGAACTTTTAAAGAACGCCTGCAATCCTAGCAGTTTTCAAAATACAAAACACAAATTCAACTGTCTTAAGATATGCGCTGGTAAAAAGACAAACATGCATACAGACTGTACAATTTTAAGATCAACATAATCAGTCATTTATTACACTGTACCTGTACGCTATCTTTTTCTTTTCTTTTTTTGTTGTTGTTTTGTTTAGTCTGGTTATGAAAAGTTTTCAAAATGTGCTGGCTCATTCTCTGATAAAATGCCAACCTCGATACGTAATCTTTTGTAACATTATGTACAGAGAGAAAAATGACAATCAAATTAAAATGAAACCGATGGGTCCTGGGGTCAGAAGTATGAGTGATACACCCGACTAAAACAAGTCAACACAATAAATCATATGTAATTGATTCTAACTAACACTCCAGCTCATCAGATAGAGATCGTATATTGTCTGTGGGTCTGGGGAGGTAGGTTGCCTGGATTCTTCGGAGCGCTTTCTCACCACATAACAAAAGCGAGGATTTCCGAACATTCATCATGTCGAAAGAAGCCAAAACGTAACTAGATCCTATTGAAATGAAATCTTATCTATATATTGTCGGAATCTTTAAATTCATAATTGACCGAGATAAAGGGAAACAATTTGTATTTGCATGCTATTATGATTTACGACTTCGGATTGTGTAAAGATCGATTTTTTTTGCAATGCTTTAGATTAAGTCGACTACACCCTTGTACCACCTGTTTCCTATCACCTCGAC
Source organism: Ostrea edulis (assembly GCF_947568905.1). Taxonomy (NCBI): domain Eukaryota; kingdom Metazoa; phylum Mollusca; class Bivalvia; order Ostreida; family Ostreidae; genus Ostrea; species Ostrea edulis. The sequence continues at coordinate 37,608,357 of NC_079169.1, forward strand.
GCATAAAGTGTCATGTTGTATTTGTGTCAGACATGCAGTTACATTACAAAAATCAGCCCAAGTGGAGAAAATTTTCAATGCTTTTACAAAGCAATTATACATTCGCCAAAAGAAAAAAAATCGCCACATGAAATGCCGTTGGTATGTAAACGATACATTTCAAACATTATAGTCTGCGCATGGATTCATTTAGAATGTTTATCTAGTCTTTAATGCTTGCATTATTTTTTTAAATATATATCTATCAGTGTTTGACGGCATTTGAATCATTTTGCGATTTTTGTATAAAGACGTTCGCATTCCACGGATTTTTTTCATTAAAGTAAACAGAACGGTTTTTCTTTTGACAAATTTAAATTTATTGCACTCTTTCAAAAAATGTCATGTCCATTGCGAGATGAGAGCTTGTTTGTACATTGTGTTTATGCTGTGTAAGTATTGACAACTTACATGTAACACAACGGGTCGCAAAGTATCTACTTCATTTCTTATTTATTTATTTTGAACCATGTCATGTCTCTCTTCGTTAAATGAACAAGGCAGTACTTATACTTGATCCTTAAAAGGGGAATTCGAATCGACTACATAAGAACACTTACTCATACCGTGAGGAACATACAAATAAAAAAATTATGACGTAGCAATGTATAACACCATTGATAAAACTGTAAGTGGGCCATTAAAATGTTCAGGAAAGGAACATTAATTCTATTCGCGGATTACTTATAGTATTATGGGCAAGAACAGTAAAGGAGTATTATGATACCGTTTTGTTTTCGTATTATATTTTAATTATGAAGTGTGAAACAGTCGGAAATTCATACGTCAAATTCACGCTTATTTAAAGCTTAACTAGTACCAGCCAAACTTTATTGATATGCAGACGTTAAGCTTGATTTAATCCGTAATCCATTAATTGACTACGCCGTTGTCTGTTCCCCGTAAATTACAACTTCTGTTTCACGCTACAAGTATCGAATTATAACCCTTTATTTTGTCTGTCAACTTGTTCATTATCGGTGATATTGCTAAATACAGAAAACATAAAAGTCTCTCGTTAAGTTGTTAAAGAAACAGTATTTGTTTAAAGAGGACTTTAGTTTGACCCCGAGTAAGCAAATGACAGTAATAATAACAGTCTATTTGCTCTTTGAATGGTCCGCACACCTGGTTTCGTGTTTGCTCAGTGAATTCCGCTAGGATTTATCTTGTAAAGCAATGTTAGTTTTTCCACTGTATTGCTACTCTAGATTTAACACATTCTGAAATAAGAAAACCCGTATCAAGGGATGAACAATGCTTCTCTTCGTCATATTTACCAAAGGATACATATTAGAGTGGACAAACTGGCTCTTTTTTCTAATTCATGTTTGTATCCAATATACAATCACCACGACAATTATCTTTTCGCATTGCTAAAATAACAAAGTGAAACCACATTGTACAATAATGGGAGGGAAATATACCAAGTCAGATACGTTTAGCATGCAAATCACGAAAATAATATATTTACCATCTTTTTAACACATTTTTCATAATGCTTGCAGTAACAAAGATGACTAGTACCTATCCACGTACACGTATATTGGCATTATCGACAATTGAACAACATGTACCAACGATAATTTTTGTGACGGATGAGAAATGAATTTTCTCTACGAAATAACTGGATGGACAAAATTTATAAAATGATATGTCTTATTTTGAACAGTCGGCCATGTCCCAAATATTTCAATCCCAAATTTATTTTAACGTCCAGCAAACAACGTAAACTCGGTACACACATTTGCCGACAGAAGCAGGGCCAGAAGCATGCCAAGTCTCCGAAAGTACAATAAGCCATATACAGGGCCAGAAGCATGCCAAGTCTCCGAAAGTACAATAAGCCCTATAGAGGGTCAGAAGCATGCCAAGTCTCCGAAAGTACAATAAGCCCTATAGAGGGTCAGAAGCATGCCAAGTCTCCGAAAGTACAATAAGCCCTATGGAGGGTCAGAAGCATGCCAAGTCTCCAAAAGTACAATAAGCCCTATGGAGGGTCAGAAGCATGCCAAGTCTCCAAAAGTACAATAAGCCCTATGGAGGGTCAGAAGCATGCCAAGTCTCCAAAAGTACAATAAGCCCTATAGAGGGTCAGAAGCATGCCAAGTCTCCAAAAGTACAATAAGCCCTATAGAGGGTCAGAAGCATGCCAAGTCTCCGAAAGTACAATAAGCCCTATAGAGGGTCAGAAGCATGCCAAGTCTCCGAAAGTACAATAAGCCCTATAGAGGGTCAGAAGCATGCCAAGTCAGCCCTATACATGTATTTTCTATATATTCGAACACACTCGATAAAATCGAAATTTACTGAGTAGCACTGAAATTTTTCTCTTTTGTGAAACAACATCAGATATATGAAAAAGGTAAGATAAATCTCCACGTATATCTAAATCTGCTTCTTTTGATGCATCATGGAAGTCAAAAATTGATTTAAGTCCATGGTCTTCTGCAGATACCCAATAAGAGGATCTGGTAACACGGAGGTGGGGGTGTCGTGGATGTAGATGGTACGACATGTAATGTATGGGGATACTGAGCGACTCACTGGAAAAATATCGGTTAAAGATGGCGAACCTATCGTAGATCTGGGCGATGTTCTGGATTCCTTCAGTAAACAATAGTGGATAACAATGGAGGCAACGATTAAACATTTACATCTAAATCGATGCTTCCAGCAATGTCGGGGTGAAACAACGCCTGCGAGAGACTCTAGTTTATTAATGAGGCGAGCTCAGACAAAGTGTTGACGTGATAAAAACAACGTCTTTAAGGATTCCTCGATTTCGCTGTATCTATGTGGATGTGACTAAAAGTTTCCCATGGTGACATATCACGTCCATTATCAGATGAAGAAAATTGGAGATAATTAGAAGCTACCCATTTGAACTAACGTTTATATACCACGTTATTTTACTATACCCGTTCAGATACAGGTATGTTCCCAAGACTTTTCTGACATAACCTTCCAAATTACTCCGGATTGGTGGGATTAGATTTGTACATACAGAGACAGATCCTACTTTAGTTTGAATTATGCTATATAGATCAAAAGTATCAGGGAATCTTAACGGTATAGCCGTTCATTAATGGAGTCGATCAGCTCAGTTTCCTTTTTAGTGCCCTATCTGGTCACCCGATCTCCTGTAATTCACTCCAAGCCTCTTCGACATTACCAGGGTTGTGCTAAAAGACCCAGAAATGCCCTTCAGCGGGGACTTATTGGAGAGTATCATTTTTATGAGGCGCTAAAGAAGAATTTGTTTTGGGTCGTGAAAAGCCGTCGTTTTTTTTTTTAAATTGACAAATCAAGTGCCCTTGCCGATTCCCGTATCGATAAGGGAGGAAAATGTCAGCTTAAAGCTAACTTGTTTATATACAGAAGGATTAGTTACACAATGGGTGAAACTTTATGCTCCCCCCCCCCGGATATTAGGAATATATCTATAAATTCTTCACTTAGGATTCTTATTGCATCCATAGGTCAAAAGTTTTGTGTCATACAGCCAGCAAATTTTTCAATATAAATATTTGAAATAAAACTTGTAGATTGAACAAGGTTTCCTCGTCTCTGCCTGATGTCAGAGAAATGTGACGGGGTCGTCTTGATGTTTGAAGACAACAGACGACGGCGACATCAGACAACAGACGACATCACAGCTCGCCACAATACAATATTAGACAATCTCAAATATAGAGCAGATGTGTAATCGATACTTTCAAAATAGCGTTTCACTTGGAACATATTTTAAACCTCTTTTCTGGCGTTTAATCCTACTTGTACAGTGAATCATAAAGAAATATATAGTAATAGTGTAATAGAAATTCCTGACAGATTTTAACTCAGTTTTCGTTTCTGTGAAAAACAAGAGGCCCACAGACCTTATCGGTCACCTAAATACATGTACTAGTGAAAATATATCACTACTTCAACGGACTATGAAATCTAGAAAAAACATTCCTGTTTTGAATATCTTACATGTAGTTAAATTCTAATGTTCAGCCACAGTATAAAACAAGATGTGTTCTTAAAACTTTACTGCCCTCAAAAGTGCATACACTGATGAAAGGCTTTAAATAATAGGTATATTAACATTAAAACATCAAAAGATGACTAATTTGGACTCGTCCTAAAGTTAAAACCTTGGGTTGTGAAATTCACCATTTTTTTGTACATCCTTACCTGCTATTCCTAAGTATGCATTTAGATTTTATACAGTATCAGCAAACTTGCACATAAATACTATACACGTTTGGCACCACCTTGAGGTCAGAACCCTTACTCTGGGGGTCATCAATTTTACAATTTTGGTAAAGGACTACCTGTTCTTTCTAAATATCCATTTAGTTTCAATTTACTAATCAATAACACTAAAGAAGATGTTATATAAAGGGACTGATTCACGATTTCCCCCCAAATTTTCTTTTTCACTGTTAATGATCAAAATCTACTGCCTAATGTGTTTAAAAGATTTCATATAAAAATTAAGGTTATACATTGTCACAGAAGCTCATTTTAGAAAGTTTATTATTTGTTTTGTAAACAAAGATTGCGGTATGTTATTGTTTACGAAATTTTCAAAAGAAATGGATATTGATCTAAGTTTATTACATCTTTCACATTTCAAACATTTTGGGGGTAAAATGTGTCATCTAAAAGTTAAAAATTTGTGACTAGGCAAAATTAAAATGCTGTATTTTACAAAATCAATATTTCACTTGTTTGTTTGTATACTTAAAAAGACTCGAGTCTTTGTTTACATAACACATATTCAAGGCTAAAATATTGCTTTTATTCTTGCATTCAGAAGGTCAAAATTTTGGCTGTCAACATTAAATGAGTTATATTTTTAATGTTTAACATAAAAAATGGAAAATATTTTTATCAAAAATCGTGAACCAGTCCCTTTAAGTGTTTCACACATAAACACTACATACCAAGTTTGACCCCGCCCTGGGGTCAAAACCCCTACCCCGGGAATCATGGAATTAAAATTTTGGTAAAGGCCTTCCTGCTCTACATCACTATGCATTTAGTTTTTCTTACACGTGTGCGGTTATTGAGAAGAAGATTTTTGAAAATTGGTCAATTTTGGGCAGTTTTTGCCCCGTCCCTAAGGCCCCAGGGGTACAGGAATCCTGAAAGTTACAATTTATGTCCTCCTTGTTCCAAATATGTTTCATACCAAATTTGAAAAGAATTGGAATCATTATGATAGTTATCAAGAAGAAGTTAAATATGTCTATTATTCACACATTTAATAACTGACCATTTTGGCCCCACCCTGATACCAAAACCCCTACCCCTGGGATCATCAAATTTACAATTATGGTAAAGGACTACCTGTTCTTTCTAAATATCTATTTACTTTCAATTTAATATTTTAAAATAGCACTAAAGAAGACGTAATTTAAGTGTTTTTACACATAAACACTATATACCGAGTTTGGCCCCGTCCTCGGGTCAGAACCCCTACCCCGGGGATCATGAAATTTACAATTTTGGTAGAGGCCCTCCTGCTCTACATCACTATGCATTTAGTTTTTCTTACACGTGTGTGGTTCTTGAGAAGAAGATTTTAGAAAATTTGTCAATTTTGGGCAGTTTTTGCCCCGCCCCTAGGGGTGCTGGAGTCCTGAAATTTACATTTTAAGTCCCCCTTTTCCTAATGATGCTTCATACCAAATTTGAAAAGAATTGGAATGGTAGTTATTAAGAAGAAGTTAAAAATGTTCAATTGTTAACGCACGACGGACGACAACCAATTGCAATAGGTCACCTGAGTTTACTCAGGTAAAACCCGGTGATCTTGCTCTGAAGGAAGTTTGAAAAGTATGCAGTCTTTGATGTCAATTTCACAACATTGTCGCTGTAGAAATAAGATGACTACTCTCCGGCATTCTGAAATGATCAAAAGCATCGACAGTCAAAAATTAATCAGCAAAACTTCTGTTTGCATTATGATATGCTAAGAATTTCGTCAACTACATTTAATGTCAAAATCTGAATAAATTTATACGAAAAAAGCAGCAAGTGAACGCCGACATCCATCGAAATGTATCTCATAAACACTAGACGTGTGAATGTACAAGTTTGATGAAATATAATCTTTTTTATGATGGCAAAGAATTTAAAGAAAAAATTGTCCATAGTTTGGCGACATATGCGATTTACTAAATTTATGTGGCATGAAAAATGTATAAATGGTAGCTTTGGTCATTTCATAGAGAAGGTAGAACACCAGCGCTTAAATTACAGCCCCACGTATACAAACAGGCGGGCGTCTTTGAGCGACTTTAGCGCTGGGTTAGGTCTCAACAAAGTTTTATTTGCCGCGACCTTTTATCTAAAATTCAAACCTGCTATTAACTGAAAGGAGATCGCATGAGACAAGAAATGGATGTGACGATAAAAAGATTTAATAGCCACATTTGACGATAAACATGGCACTATGATTCCATTACCAGGGCCTTCTCTTCATGAATCGGTAGCTACAGAAGGGTTCCGATAAGTTGATGTGAATCATAATGGCGAGCTATCGTGTCATGACTATTCGTTTTCCGATAAGTTCACAACGCTCGGACCCAATACGCACGTACGAATGCAGGTAATTCACAATCATACATAGTAGCGCACCTAGGATTTGACGGAGTTTGAAAAGTGATACGGAGCATGAAGCATAGCGTAATGTTATATTTAGGACTCTATCCCGAATAGACCACAGAGATTTCCTACAGGGGCAGACGGGCGTCCGTCTAGACATTATTGTTATACAGAAAAGCTACTGATATTTATGCACATTTATCAATTTAAAAAAAAAGAATTGTTTTTTGCATTTCAGGAGAAAGTAAGTCCGATTTAGCGGATTTCCTACAGAGCGGTCTAAGAAAACTGAAAGAAAACCTATCTATTTCCCTACAGTGTTGATAGAATCTTTGGCATTAAATGAATTTTATCTCAAAGAACATAAATAAGCCACAATATAAGGTGATATCGAACCTGATAAAAATGTTTTTATTTATTTTGATGTATAGCTTTAACTTATTATTCGCGGATCTCGGCTAGGCAACGATTTTCAAAATGACCCAGCCTGTCTCCTTTACGGTATATCTAATGTATCTAAAATCAAATGAAGCAATAAGAAACGATGTTACTAAAATTTCAAAGTTTATTAGGAAATGATAAACGGAATGACTACATTAATAATAAATTAAGCATTTTTATAGAGGGAAACTTATTATTTTATCACGCATCGTGCGCTCTTTTCAATTTTTTTAAATTACAAAAGAAAAAAAGGAAAATGTGGTTATTGCATAAAAAGGTATATTCTAAAAACCCTCTAAACATCTGTTAAGAGATGCATCACAGAAATAGGAAAGACGCGATTATATATTGCTTCAGATTATGGCAGTACATTGGTGCAGACAGAATACATTAAGGATAAATGATTTTTCCGTAAAGCCATTACGTCTTCAAACGACAGGCTGACCCGCGTCCCCTTTGTTATTTATCCCCCGTCACGTGTCCCGTAACAAACTAAGGTCGTTACTCGTTTAGTTGTCGTCCAGCCAGTCATATAAACAAGTTACTGATGATATCTCTCTTTTTATACTTTTATTTAGTGTTTATATATCTATAGTAACATAGACTTCACGATTGTATGAGAGTGCTGAGAGGTAGCCAAGCTCACATCGCCTGGTGGAAAGCCACACATGAAATGAAAAGAACTCGTGTTTTGAGATTTAGAGGGAATGATACATGTACCCTTTTATCACAACATGGGGAGCCAAAAAAAACAAAAAAAAAAAAACGTTTAATGATTTAGAACAAGAGTCAGAAAAATATGATGAACACAAATGTTACAATCTGATATCGAGCAGAATTTTCATTAACGCTCAATTCTGCATTGTAGTAGTAGTGCTGCATTATTTGTGATAGGAAAGAGTTGTATTCATGCAGAAAACCACAGCATTCGATCTTATCTCGATTTTTTACTCTTGTGAACGGTCACCCATGATAATAAGTGCTGTGAATTGCTAATAGGGGTAAACTGTAACTTTCTAAAACATGTAATCAGACTACACCTGTTCTGGATTTAAACAAGTGAATAGATTGTACATGGACCTCGGTGTTGGGGTTCCTTGTGGAGATTGTGCATACTTTATACCGGTAAACCACGACTGGTGCTTCATGTAAAAGCAAAGCATGTTTCTGTAGCCATGCAAAAGGCCTTAAACCTCAAATATAGTCAAAAGGCATTTTGGAATTTAAAACATTAGTCTATGGATTAAGTGGGGAAAGAACAAAGTACAACAGTCTCTCCTCCACGTGCTTTGGGTTGGTTGAGGTTGCTGCGACGATGTTGCGTTGATTGCGCGATAAATGAAATGTACAAAATAAACAGTTGATCACAAATTAAATCGTTTTGATCCACGACGAATACCAATCTTCTTGGTGACGGCGGAATTTGGCGGTAATTTGGTCGGAAGTTGCGTATGGTCGTGTGGTTTCTCTCCTCAGAAGTTGAGTGTTTGTGTTTATAGTGCGTTAATATTTCGATGTTGAATTGATCAACAAGGTCGTATCTTGTGATCATTTAAATCAAACTGTCCGTAGTCAAATACCTGCGTGGAAATAAAATCAAGGAAATTCATTTTCATGTTCTAAAATGATTTAAATCAAATTGGAGCAATACTAAAACTCGCAGAGAACAGTGTTCTCACCAAATATTCGTGAAATAAACTTGTCTTCATTGAAAACTGATACTTACCCCCTGCCGAACTAATTGCACGTTTGCATCTTGTTAAATTTTATAATAGCGAGGCCTCTTCCCTAAAATGACATTGTACATTCAAGATACATTGTTCCTCATGGAATTACAGCATTTAGGAGATATGTTCATTCAAAATCTTAATTGATAATCCAAATGAACTTACCTTGAGCTCTCTTGCCCTTGGGTTTATTCTATTTGTTCTCTTTGCTTGCAAATCGCATGTTTTTTCTGGATCTTATTCATAGAATCTGATTTTAAATCCATACGTCCTTACAAATACGCTCTTTCACACTTGACACATATCTCCAAGCTGTATGATTAGCAATTTCTATTTCTTTCTATGACTATTTACTTTCTTCACCTTAATACTACGTTGAATAATTCTCAATGTTGGATTGTTGTTTTTACTTCATAATTTTTCTCATTATTTACAAAGATTTGTTAGATTTAGTCTATTTTCAAAGTACATGAAGTTGTTTGCTAGTATGTAAATTAAAAGACAAGGGGAGGGGACTTACCACGTTGCGAGTATCTGTACCAGACTTTTCCAATTCATTGTTCTTTCATTATATTTTTCCATATCATCCTCAATCTATTGATCCTTGTATTGAATAATACAGAATAACTAAATTCTTATCAGACTTCTTTGCAAAAATCATTAGATTGTGAATGCATTTTTTAATTGCTTAAAGATATCAAGGTTAGTTTATTATAATGTGTTACTGTGGGCGTGGCAGCATAGTCACGTGGTTGGTATTTTCAGAGGTAGGGGGCAATATATTGGTTTCTGATTACAGTGTAGTGAATGCCGTTCTGTCGCTGACTCAGGCGGGAGGTATCGTTAATTAGCCTCCTCTCACTGTCACTTGAATGGCAGACTCGCTCTGTGGGTCACGGGTGCGGAAACAAATATTTATTTAACATGAAATCCATTCATTTTCCTGTCTCAGAGAAAATTCTCCTCATCGTGTGAATTGGTCTTTTTTCAACAAACACAAACTTATTTTCTTTATTCAAGTATGATTTTGTGCGCAATTGACGATTCGTTCACATTGGAAAGTACATTGGTACTTCTTGAATTTACCGTGTTGTTCTGTGTCAATTGACTTAAACGAAGCATCACTGTGCAAATAAGCATCACTGAAGTAACATTGTTTGTCAGAGGGTTTCCTTATCAGCGGTAATTGACAATTTAGATAGACAACTCGCCATGTAAGAGATAGATTCCCACAGTAAAAAAGAAATAAAGGCAAACCAAAATTGTATTTATCAATCTCATAATGCTTGCATTTCATGTACGGACTTAAATATTTCCTGCAAATTATACCAATTTGGAAAAGTTCACAAGTAAACCTGTTCATATTATATTTATGAGTGTAAGAGTTATCTCTCTTTTCACAGCGACAATCTACACACACACTTTAGGATCATAATTTGTTTATTACACCAATATGAAATACAAGTATTGACATAACAGGAAAATATGGTTTTTCATTAGTCTGTCATGATTTGACTTTGATGTATACCCCCTACCCACGTTTCAGAACCAAAGAAACTGTCCCCTGCCACCTTTAAAAGAACGACACTTTTTTAAACCCATGGAATTCAGTCAATTTCATCAATATAAATATACATGTATTAGATATGTGATACAACCCTTTATTTCAGTATCTGTATCACATTAGTGTCACAGTGGCAGACAACAGAGTCAAGGGGGGTAAGCTATGCTTTAGTATTATGGAAAACCAGAATCTGGTCAGGTTTCATAGTGACATATAAGTACATTTAAATCAGCTTAGTGGATAAAATGATGTTATTTGGGGTACTTCATGTACCTTGTATTCTCTATACATAGATTACACATGTAATTAACAGAGTGTACTCATTTACATGTTCTACATGTAATTAACAAATTGTAGGTCTGATGCAGTAGATCACACTTCTTCTCAGCACTATGATACATACTGTAGTTATGAAAAAACACCTGCAGATAGATAAATAATTGAATTGTCTTAAGACATCTAAAATAACATGTATTCATATCTCTTCATCATAACTATCATATTCTGTATGTATAATGCGGCTTTCGGTCACACATATTCCGTGTTTTGTCTAATGTACACCGTTGTCAATACCCTCTATAACTGTATACCTAAGTACTAAGTACATGGATTAATTTGATTGATTGTAAATTGTTTAACATCTCTCACGAGAATTTTTCACTCATATGAAGACACCACCATTGCCGGTGAAGGACGTAAGGGTTAATGTACGAGTATCGCTCCATTCCTTAAAAGTAATAGACCGAGGCCCCAAAGGGGCCGAGGTCCATTGCTTTTAAGGAATGGAGTGATACGAGTACATCGACCCACTTAAAATCCACATTAATAAAAACTAAACTTTGTGCATTTTAATCATGTCTTACGTTTTTCATTCTTTTGTTGCATGCATTTATATCTACTTGTATAAAGCTTGACCTACTTTCCGAACACTCCATTCCTGAAAAATAATGGAGTGTTCGAACAAAAGAATGACGTAATAGGTGGATTTTAATGCAAAAGTTAGGCTTATGTTCGGAGCTTGCGGCCTTTAACTGTTTAAGCAGGGGGATCTTTATCGTGCCACATCTGCTGTGACACCATGCCTAGGTTTTTAGTCTCATCCGAAGGACCGCCCCATCTAGTCGCCTCTTATGACAAGCAAGGAATACTGAGGAACCTATTCTAACCCGGATCCCCACGGGGCACTAAGTACATGGACTTCATTTAGCTAAGACTTCTGAAACATCAGCTAACAACTATGACATTCTTAAAAATTTTCCAGTGTTTTATAAACAGGTGTTTTCTTGCTTCAACCTTTGTCAAGACAACACAAACCAAACTTTTCACTCCACTGAAAAATTTCTTCTACAACCAATATGGTCAAGTGCAAATTTTCTCTTCAAAGGTAAATCAATATTATTTGATGATTGGATAAAAAGTGGAATTATATATGTTAAAGATATTGTTAATGAGGATGGGTTATTAAAATCAGGTAAACAAATTTATGATTGTCTTACTAAGAAAACGAACTGGCTATGCGAGTTTAAGATGACAAGACATATTGTTTTCAAAAAATTGAACTCGGATATGATTTTCTAAAATTCCCTTCACCAAAACCAAAAATATTGATAAAAATTTGTTTACAACATAAAACTAAAATTTTCTACTCTACTTTGATAAAACATAAATTCCAAAAACCCTCGCTTACAAAGTTAAGTACAGATAAAAAGGAATGGGAATCAATATTTTTATTGAAAGTTAAATACATTGAAGACAAATCCTTAGCAGAGTTTAATTATAAACTAATGCACAACTTATTGAGATCTCCTTATAAGCAAATGGAACTACACTGTAACAAATAAGTGTAAACTGTGTAGAAATGAAATCGAAAACACAAAACACCTTATGAACATATATGGAAGATCGCAAGTACCTGTATTAATTTCACAATTTCTTGGTTTTATTTAGATAATACTGAATTGATAAAGATATATAACTATTCTCTTTCTTTTATTGCATTTAGAATTTATAAATGTAAGATGTATTGTAGAGTTGTACAGGTTGATGAGACAAGTGATTTTGTTATTCGTTCCATCAAGGAATATTTGAGATCGCACTGTCAAGTTCTCAGGTTTTTATATAAAACCAAAGAACAGAAACTTTTTCAAAATTTTGTATCCAATCTATAGTTATACTTGAAATTCTTTATATCAAAATTGTTAACATATAAAATTTATACATTTTTACTACTGTCATTATATGTATGCATGCATATATACATGTGTATATCTGTGTATTATATATACTTGTGTCATATCTAAAGCCACTATTCAGAGTCCTCTAATAGAGCTGCCCAATGGGTCGGATATGAACTATCGTGATATGTGTGGACTCATTGTGGCAGCGTGGCGTTTTTGAAAAAAAAAAACCAAACTTATCTTTATTATACATACACTGCCAAATATGTTTCATACGCAGTATTATTCCTTCACTTGAAATTATGCTCATGTAAATTAATAACTACAATTGTTTGACATATACTGTATCTATTTTGATTTCATGGTAAAATAATAACCATATCCTATACACACTGTATCTCATACATGTATTTTATTTGTTTTGTATATTTTTATATGTTTTGTTTCATAAATAAAAATCTTGAAACTTAAAAAAAAGCACATGGACTTTGAAGCGCAATCCAGAAACTACACCGGGGTACTGACCTGGTAAATATCAATAGGTCATGCTAGCTCCCCTTTTATCATTTGTTTCCCTTTGAGGGAATTACCATTACAACGATGTCTAGTTTTATCTGCTTCGGTTCCCGTTTCCTTCACGACGATTTCCCTTCGTTTTCCCTCGGACAAACAAATTCTACTATAGTGAAAATTAGCCAACTCCCTCAAAAGTTTTTGCTGACATACCACATGCTTTAAAAAAACACAATAAGAAAGCAAGCATTGGCCATTGCCATATTTTAACAGAACAACTCTTATTAAGCCCCGTTCACATGCCCTGATTTATTCACGGGATGCAAATTCTGCATATATCAAAGAAGATACATAGCTTGAACAACATCCTCATGAGCCAAGGCCGCCAACCCGTCTTCATTTATCGTTGATCTCATATAGCTCTTAATCCTCCTTAAGCTAGAAAAAGAGCGCTCAGCTTCACTGGAGGTCACTGGTACGGTGCAGTCTATGTACAGGAGTGTGTTGATGTCCGGGAAGATATCGCCGTCTGTAATTCTAAATGTTCTCAGCAAACTGTAGGATCAGTCCCCTTCTTTCATATGTACACAAGCCCTGCTCCACTCGAACAGCACCGACATCAGGATGTGCACTTTCCAAGTCCCCCCCCCCTCCCCCAAAACATCGGGTCGTTTGCTAAGCGACTAACGTCAGAATCGCCCAGTTTCGCCATTTCAGGGACCAGTGATAATACTGAATAGTTAAGGTCATCATCTTTCTTGAATATGCAACTTAATTCTTGATATAAATAATCAAGAAGCAATATCGGCCATACAATAATCAGAAGGATCAGCGTTACCACCAGTATTTGCTTCTGTGTGTTTGCCTCTTACATAACCTTGGGTCTTTTACATCGATCTCCAACTCATCAGCATTATTTTTGCTTTCCGTAAACCAACATTCAAACTCAATGTCGACGTTTGTGCGCATATCTTTCACTATCGCAATACGCTGCTCAGCTAAAGTAAAAGCTTGGTAAACATCTAAGTGAAAGGTGAAGATAACGAACAGTGATCAATCCCATAACTCTTATAAGCAACACAAAATATAGTAGGGCAAACACGGATATACCAGTGGTGGGATCTGGTGCCTAGGGAGAAGTCGTGTTTTTAATCTTGGCTACGAGTTTGGAGGACAGCCTTAACGCACATAAAGGTCACAAGAAAAGAGAAAGATGTCAATGTAGATAAAACAGCTTGGGAAGTGACTTTCGTCTAAGCATCCCATGCCCAATTGTTCTGTAAGTTTTCGTCCAGACCAGGATTGAGAATATTTTGTAAACACAATGTAATGCAAACATACATGCTCTTGAATGTGTCTAAACAAGTACATATACGTCTCTTAACCCACCTCGTTTTACACAGACCTATCTGTACAGTTTTGTATGTTACAATTTTAATGAATATTGTATTTACTAGTATAGCCCTTACGAGTAATTCATCGTTGCTAAAGATGAATATTTTTGAGCATGTTAATATTTAGCGGCAGTGTGCTACTGTTTTGTATTGTTCTATATTTGGAACATACGGTCGTAGACAAAGTGAAAGTAGACCCACACGTGTGATTTACATTGAATGTCTCGAATTTTTTTTACTATGTCTTTTATTGAAATACTTGCACAGATATTATGATGTATGCTTAATCAATTCAGGGATTTAATCTCGTTACGTATTCATTGTTATTTTACCTGTTTCTTGTAAACACATGTTGTTCGGCTGCAGACAGTTTTCGTTCTATTTTTAATGTCGGCGCATTGCATTATGGTCTATTTCCGCTTTACTTCTTTGATCCGCCAAGAGATATTCTTGCATTCACGGATAGAAAGAATAATGAGTTTTAAGGTAATTAATTTATTTCACAGTTACGAATGAATCAAACTTATATTATTTCAATATGTTTTATGAAAGTAACGTCATGTTTTCTTGTTAATAATTATCAGAACTATTTTCCGTTGATTTTCAACGGTCCGTTTATCCGTTGATTTAGAACGGATTCCGTTGTATTGTAACGGAACGTTTAGTAAACTCGTCAGTGCCGGTTGACGGGGACTTCGGCATTTTTCAGATTTTTGATCAGACGTAGGTTTTATCTCCGATTCATTTATTAATTAATCGATCTCATTTTTGAATTTCCCTTCTTCAAGAATCTATTTCTTAAACTTATTTATTTCTAGTATAATCTTAGGGGATATCTGCAGCATTTTTCTAAGCTATTATATATTTTTTGTGTTTTTCATCTAAGATAATATTTATAAGATTGTGAAATTTTTCTCTTATTGTAAATAATGGTATTAATTTATCAATCCTCTAAATAAACCATCATCTCAAGTTATTTTAATCGTTGTGTTTCATTTGCCAAGTCTACATCTTTATCTATTTTATCATTACAAAGTTTTGGTGTCAGAAGTGGGATAGTCTTGGCGCTATTCCATTACATATCAGTTTCTTTCTGGTCACCTCTGCATCTTGTTGTGACAGCTGCTCTACGTATCACTTTCGTTTCGTTTGAGAATCAAAAAAACATGAATGTAGAATTTATTCCGTCAATCAGAGTTTTAAAAAGAGGAAGCTTGAAAGCGTGTGTGATGCTCAGGTTAAGCACGTGACCTTTGCAGTGTGTATACACAGCCAACCTATTCAGTTATTAAAGTTAGATGAAACCCCCAAATCACCCCTGGGCAGAGTTACCTACATTCCCAGGACACCCCGCTAACTGCTGAGTCACAAATATGGAACTGTCACTACCCATACTGGTTTCCCTACACATTAGCTGACGGAACATGTTGGTCACCTGTGCGATATAATTCTCTAATCGGGACTCCAGTAGCGTTTGTATTATGAGGAGCCAGTCCTCCCACACTTGTGGCATGTTAGTTGACCCAGTCCTGAAGCTACAACAGAACTAATTCCGTCTAGCTGGTAATTTGTGTCAGATTTAAGTCCCCCATGTGGCCCCGCATTCCAACCTTGGGTGCCCGTCACGCCCCGCGTAACGTCACCCCCCCCCCCCCCCGAATGCCCCTGCCACCCAACATCCCCTACTTGGGTACCCGCCAAACTTTCCTGCCCGACTGCCTTACCTCCCGGTATGCCCCCGTCACTTATCCATCTCGGACTACCTTGATCAGAAAACCAGGCCATCATAATTACTGCCTAGCCACAAACCAGAATAAGGCAAGACAAAGCACAAAATTTACATTTAACCATGTAAACTAATAAAATTAACCTAGAAATTCTAACATTTCAAAATAGCTCCCACCGCTATGATCCGCGGCGCAGGTGGGCACTTTATTGGCGTCGCCGGTAGGATATTTTATCCTACCGGCGACGCCAATAAAGTGATTTCCTGTACACGAAAACACCGGAAAAACACATATATTAACAAATAATCAGAACAACTTACAAAAACTCGACAAACACAACGGCTACAATGCTGCGCATTTCAATACACGCCCGCTTTCCTAGAGTTCGCGGGTAAGAGAGAAAGAATTGCACGTGCAGGCTCAGAGCACTCCGAGCCCGACCAGAAATCCCAAATCCCCCCCAAATCACTACAGTTGTATTTATTCTCGCCTAGCCGAAATTAATTTTTGAGTGCGAAGCTCGATTTTCAAATCGTTTTTCTGGTTATATGTTTCCATCACAATAGAGAAATAGATAAAGAGAATTAAAATTAGTTGATATACTAGTATTTCTTCTTGTAGAAATAATTAACGACAACCAATTTTATGTGTAATGAAATTTAGACAGCTCAAAGAAACGTGCTTTCCTCATTAACAAAGACTGTGAAGTTCGTGATGCTTGCTGCTAGAGATACTCCCACAATAATGCATACATTCTGTGTGAATGACGTTATTATTTAGACGGCTTTTCCTCAACACTAACGCGAAATATCTTATAGATTATATCAAAATATATTTCAAACTACGTAAATATATACCATTTTGCTTGAGACCTGCGCTCTATATAAATCTATTATGCAAATACATGTACATGTACTTTTGTCAATTTTGATCAAATCACAACGTAATTGATGAATTTAGGAACAAGGGCACCTGGCGTTTTTACCCACACTCTCTTTAATCGCTCCCTACGAAAGCCAGATAGGCTCATTCTTAAAAAGTGAAAAAAATCCAACTTGTTATAACGAGTAAATATCTCGTTATAACGGATTAATTATCTCGTTATAACGAGTTAGCACCTCGTTATCGTTATAACGAGATGACTAGTTCGTTATACATGTAATCATCTCGTCATAACGAGATACTACCTCGTTATAACGAAATGATTTCTTGTTATGAGGAGTAAGATTCTCCCCTTACTTTTTCAAAAATGAGCCCAGTAGGTTTTCATACATCCCCGTTCTGAAAGTATTGCATAAGCAATACGTGTCCCCTACCGGCACCCCCATTAACTGACGACTGTACTTAACATTCAAGAAAATGTACATTTGCTGTAGCTTGACCTTGAACTGTGACCCGTCACATTGGTACTAAGTCACAATGTTTACCTGTGTCGAATTAATTTCATGTTTTATTGTTCATACAGTTGACGCATGTAGCCTAGTTTTTATCAGGGACAAAATACGTGGAGGAAATATTTAAATAATCATACAAAGGGAACACAAAACAACACACGGATATAACATTCATATCTGTTACTTATAAAGGACTTAGAAATACTATTTACAATCAACTGTTTGAAGGCCGATTTCTATTACCCACGACTGCAGGAATGCGGTAAATTGAGAACTGTTGTGATTAATGAGCTTGAAATTTCAAATTAATGTATTATCTTTATATATATATAAACAAACATTGGCATGATGTTTCCTGAAAATAAGTTGTTGCACGTCTCATGTTAATTTCCCTAAAGGCGTTGCGTGAAAGATCGATAAAATGATGTTAATCAAATATATAATAAAATCAACTTTTTTGAAAATAAGTTTTCAAGACGGATATTGACAAGAATTCATGAAAATAATTTTAGTTTAAATTATGCAATAAGCAATTTCAGAGAAACAAAATGAATTTAGCATGAACATGTTATTCGAGTTTTTCGCTAAAAAAAAATGTCGTTTTTAAATTTTGTTTCACAAGGTTATTTGGGGGGAGGGGGTTGTTTGTAAATTTCAAAAAATCGAAACATTTCTCTGATATTATTTTCAACTTCACCTGTACTTTAAATTCCCATTCCTAATTGTCATCCACAAGTGGTTCATGGGTTAAGGTCGTCGACTTGACAGGGGAATATATTTTGTTTTATTTTTTAAACCACCGGGTTCGAATCCTTCACGGATTTTTTTTCATAATACGTTTTCAATCTAGACTTTTTTCTTAATTGAAATACACTTTTAGTCTTTATAAATGTTTCATATAAAATTTCTGTTTACTACAATGTGCCGAGTTTGAAATGAACTTCCAACCTGGATACTGTTTAGTTTGTTTAGGTTGTAAACGACTTCTTGTCCAAGATGTGAATGGGACTCGCAACAAACACGTCGAATACAGCATGATACATGTTTTATTAATTAAGGCTGCTAACGAGAACTTATGTTTTCTGGTTTACCATTAGCATTGGGAATCCTACATGTGTTTCAATGACAAATAAGTAATAAGTTTAAATCTGGATGAAGTTCAGTTCTATGTCACAAGTGTTTAATTAAGGTAGCTCATTACACTAAAACTTTATTTAATGGCTCGTTAATTAATGCACTTCTTATGAAGTATGATTTCATCATCGAAAGAGTGATGCAAGCTCTCAATTATTTTATATGAATTTTTTGTGATTTTCCCCGGAATGATAAAAAGGGTGTTTTGTTTACAAATAAGAGATTCTTGAGTCCAAAGGACTCGAGCCACGAACACCTTTAATGGCCTACGCTTGAGGTGAAATCTAAAGTGTCTTTTACCAATTTTTTCTGTCTTTGATTTCCATCTATACTTCTTGCTCAAATCACATGTCACTTTATTTTTGGAAAACCGGATGTTGATGATTTGAAATTAAAAGTCAAACCTATACATGTACTTGATTTTTTCCGGATTTTCACTCCCTTTATGTAAATTTGAGACAATATTTCATCTATCGTGTATGCCTCGCTAGAAGATTCTTTTTTCAATTAAATGAAAATTGTTATCAAAAGATATTTTTTCCAATGAAAACAAGAGTACCGCAAACGGTACAATATACCCCCGTCGGACAGTGAGCCTTTGACTAAATATCAGGGCAATATATCTATCCGTAATGAAAACAAGCATTCTGAGAGTATTGCATGGCAATACATAGTCCCCTACCGGTTGCAAAATTACTGTACCACAACAATATTCAAAGTTCATTATGTAGGTTATGGTAAAAGGGAAAATTGGGTAACCAGGATAGGAATGGTTGGAAATCAACTACTATTCGAGTAGAGACAAGACCAGGAAAAAAGACAAATTTATAATTAAGTTTAGGTCTTTAACCAAGTCAATAAACTGTGACATGTAGATGATCATGAATAATTTAGCTATATTGTTGTATTACTATGCTAGAAGTTTTAATGAGTGTAGTACTCTTATCTACAAAGATAACTTGGATGTAAACTAACAATTCATGCTATTTTTCTAAGTTCAAGGGCCATAAATTAGTGAAAAATCAATGGACCGAGACGAAAATCGAACTTGATCTGTAACTTGTTATGGCAAAGCAATGTACCAAATATCAAATGAATATCTACAAGCACGTCAAAAAAAAAAAAAAAAAAAAAAAAAAAGTCCGCAAAATTAATAATTCATGCTATTTTTCTAAGTTCAATGGCCATAACTTAGTGAAAAATCAATGGACCGAGACGAAATTCTAACTTGATCTGTAACTTGTTATGGCAAAAACAATGTACCAAATATCAAATGAATATCTGCAAGCATGTAAAAAAAAAAAAAAAAGTCCGGAAAACTGATAATTCATACTATTTTTCTAAGTTCAAGGGCCATAACTTAGTGAAAAGTCAACGGACCGATACGAAACTCGAACTTGATCTGTAATTTGTTATGGCAAAGCAATGTATCAACTATCAAGTGAATAACTACAAGCATGTCAAAAAAAAGTCCGGAAAACTGATTTTCAGGACTGACGGACAGAGCGCAAACCTAAAGTCCCCTTCGACTTCGTCGGTAGGGGACCAATAATACATCGTGGATATATGTAATTGTCGAATTGAAGGCCACAGCAAGATATTTTTTCTTCTTGTAGAAGTTTTTGAATAAATTCTGCTTCATAGAAATATAAAAACAGGTCAGTAAAGGAGCATAATTCGTGCCCATGGGGATTCCAATAGACTGTTGGAAGATCTGATCACCAAAGACCACGACGATATTGTCAATGAGGAACTCCAGCATATTTTTTATTTCAACTTCAGAGTACTTGTGCATGGAATCAGAGTGGCGTTTAACAAAGTAATTTTTTGGATGACTGATCACTAGATAGGGATATTTGCGTTTTCAAGTTTTGTTAAAGAAGCAATTGTCTATGATGTCAAAAAGTCAAGTCTTTAATTTATCGTGAGGAATGGTCGTGTAAAGAGTTGAAAAGTCATACGTTTTTGATGCTGTTGATTTGAGAACAGTTTTGTGATTTCAAGTTTACTAAAATTTCTTCAGAATTTTTTAGAATCCACATTTGATTTACACCACTTCTGGCATATGTAGCCACACAATACGTTTGAAGTTTCTCCTTTGCAGCTGTTAATAATTTCGTGAGGAGCAAAGATAGGGACTTGATAGAACATTTACTGGATCCAGCAATGTATCTTTGATTTGTAAAGGTTTTTATGAAGTTTAGGAATCCAGTATAGGTACGGTAACTCATATTCATCCGACCCATGGACTTAGATATTAAATGTGTCTAAAACGGAAGCATGGTTTTGAAGAATTTCATCTTTTGAAAAGGCAGTTGGAGTATAGGTACGATTACCAAAAGTGGAAGTAATGCCAAGTTCGTTCAGAATACAGTTGTAATAATGAGCCTTACAAACAAAGACAATGTTGTTACAAGCTTTGTCAGCTGGAACCAAAGCATATTCCTCATGTAACCTATCTAATTCATTTATCACTTTTGGTTTACTAAATACAGAAGGATATATGGTACGTAGTAGTTCTCCATTATTTCTTGTCAGTTCTTTCACAAATTCTCGAGCGAGACGTTAAGCAAGATACAATCAATCAATCTTTCACAAGCAGGTTTTCCTGTTGTTGTTTTTCCGGGGATTTTCTCTCTCGATATCTTGGTACTGTTTTCAATCCATGTCTCCTTTCCTTCGAATTCCCCCATGTCTTTTTAGGTCACCTGAGTAAACTCGGGTGACCTGTTGCAATTGATTGTCATCCGTTGTGCGTCGTGCGTTAACAATTGAACATTTTTAACTTCTTTTTGATTAACTACCATTCCAATTCTTATATATTATTATTCAATAAATTGTAAGTTTCAGGACTCCAGCACACCTGGGGCCGGGCAAAAACTGTCCAATTTTCAAAAATTGTCTTCTCAAGAACTACACACCGCCACGTGAAAGAACAAGAGTACCGCAAACGGTACATAATACGCCCGTGAAATGCTTACATAGGGTGTTTTTCTTGTGCTATAATTTGTATAACTTTGCTTCCGGTAGTATCAGTCATAATGAGGCTATGACAAACTTTCATATGAACAAAGGGTCTTAGCTTAAAAATCGAGATTTCCTCAAAACGGACCAAGTTCAACAACCTGAAATTTTTCAAAAATGGAAGAAAATCAAAATCCTTTCCCAGATGCACATCTTCAATACCCATACAAACACTCCACAAAATAAGATGATCCTCACTTGAAAACTGTGGGAGGAGTTGGGCGGACAAATTATGTACCCTCCATAGAATATCAATTTCCAAATAGACTAAGTTCAACAACCTGTAATTTTCTCAAAAATTGTAGAAAATCAAAATCCATCCCACATGCACATTTTCAGTACCTATACAAACACTCCACAACATAAGGTCCTCACTTAAAAACTGTGGGAGGAGTAGGGCGGACAAATTATATACCCTCCATGTCATAATTATTTCCAAATAAAGGGGCAAAACTCCTGGAAAAAAGGTAAAAATGGATCAAAATTGCAGTATGATTTAGAGTAACCCACAAAGAAGCTACACAGCAAGTTTCAGCATGATATGTGAAAGGGAAATGAAATTATAAAGAGAAAACCCCGAACGGACGTACAGACATCGCTGTACCATAATACGTCCCGTCTAAAGACGGGCGTATAAAAACTAAATGCATAGTGATGTACAGCAGGAAGGCCTCTACCAAAATTGTAAATTTCATGATCTTCGGGGTAGGGGTTCTGACCCCAGGGCGGGGCCAAACTTGTTATATAGTGTTTATATGTAAAACACTTAAACAACACCTTCTGTAGTGCTATTGATACTAAACTGAAAGTAAATAGATATTTAGAAAGAACAGGTAGTTCTTTACCAAAGTTGTAAATTTGATGATCCCAGGGGTAGGCGTTCTGGTATCAGGGTGAGGCCAAAATGTTCAGTTATCAAATGTGTAAACAATAGACATTTTTACCTTCTTGATAACTATCATTCCATTTTTTTTTTTCATATTTGGTATAAAACATATTTGGAACAAGGGGAACATAAATTGTAAATTGCAAAAATCCTGCACCCCTGGGGCCTTAGGAACGGGGCAAAAACTGCACAAAATTGACCAATTTTCAAAACTCTCCTTCTCAAGAACCGCACACATGTTAGACAAGAGGCCCATGGGCCTAGAATCGCTCTTCTGATACATTGTAGAACAGGTAAAAATTCTCACTAACCAAGATTCATCAATTAACAAAGTTTGATGATGTTAAGTCAAATAGTACCTGAAAATGTAAATGTAACTGTCCAAAAGTAGGTCACCGTGACCTACTTTTGGTCGACATACTGAAGACTCAAGATGCATCAACTGACAAGTCAAGTAGTATTCAAATATAGCCGTCAAATTCCAAAAGAAGGCCACAGTGACTTACTTTTTGGTCGAAACACTCCAAAGACTGAAGATGCATCAACTGACAAAGTTTGATAATTGAAGTCAAATAGTATCTGAAATATTCAGATATAAACGTCAAATTCCAAAAATATGTCACAGTGACCTACTTTTTGGTCGACACACTCTGAAGACTCAAGACCCATCAACTGATAAAGTTTGATGATTGTAAGTCAAATAGTACCTGAAATATTCAAATATAGCCGTCAAAATTCAAAAATAGGTCACGGTGACCTACTTTTTAGTCAACACACTCTGAAGACTCAACATGCATCAACTGACAAAGTTTGATAATTGTAAGTCAAATAGTATCTGAAATATTAAAATATAGCCGTCAAATTCCAAAAGTAGGTCACGGTGACCTACTTTTTAGTCAACAAACTATGAAGACTCAAGATGCATCAACTGACAAAGTTTGATGATCCTAGCTTTCATAGTGTCCAAAACATGCATCTAAAATTGAAAATGTGAAATTTGAATGTCTGTAAAATTCAAAAAGTAGGTCACTGTGACTTACTTTTAAAAAAAAAAAATGTTTCGAGGCCTTTAGACGCATCAACTAACAAGGTTTGATGATTCTAAACCTCTCGGTATCTGAAATAACAACCTAAAATGTATTCATAAATGATTAGCCATAAAATTCAGAAAGTAGGTCATGGTGACATACTTTTCACACGACGCACTTTAAGGTCCCATGATCCATCAACTGACAACTTTTGATGACCATAGGCTCAAAAGTGTCCAAGATATGCATCAAAATCCATTTTATAATAATTACCTGCGAAATTCAAAAAATGCGTCACAATGACCTACTTTTGAGACAACATGATATTAGGTCCTAAGATGCATCAACTGACAAAATTTGATGATCCTAGTCCTTATACTAAGCAAAATATCAAAGTTTTAACAAAACAAAATTTAAGATCAACTTTGAAGTGACCTTGAGACCACACCCTTTGTCCCAGGATGATGCCTTGAACAATTTTTTATCTACAATATATCCTCATTCTTATGCATAAGTGTGGTGATAATTTGCCCAGTGGTTCTTGAGAAGAAGATTTTTTAACAACTACTACTTTTGTTTGCATTTTCCTAATTATCTCCCCTTGTTAAAGGGTCACAACCCTAGTTTTAGTACAAATGAAAGCCCTTGGGAAAGAATACCCTGTGACAAATTTGACAAAAAATGGCCAAGGGGTTCTTGAGATATATCCCCTTTTCCAAAAAGTTGACGCACACCGCACGCCAGACATATGGCCATATGATTAGCTCTTTGAGCCTTCGGCTCAGAAGAGCTAAAAAACTAAATGCATAGTGATGTAGAGCAAGAAAGCCTCTATCAAAATTGTAAATTTCATGATCCCCAGAGTAGGGGTTCTGACCGCAGGGCGGGACAAAACTTGGTATATAGTGTTTAAGTGTAAAACACTTAGATTACATCTTCTTTAGTACTATTTATACTAAATTGAAACTAAGTGGATAGAGCAGGTAGTCTTTTACCAAAATTGTAAATGTGATGATCCCCAGAGTAAGGATTCTGACCCCAGGGTAGGGCCAAACTTAGTATATAGTATTTATGTGCAAGTTTGTTGATACTGTATAAAATCTAAATGCATACTTGATGTTATAATGTTAATACACCTATTAATAAAAGAATTGGCTTCATGACCATGATCTGACCCAAGGTATGTTAAATTTAACTAGAGGAGCTATTCTGCTAAAATTAAACTTTAATATACAGCACAACCAGCCGCAAGACATTTGACCTACTGCCTGAATTGAATAGTTGACCTTGACCTAATATCTGAATAGACCAGTAGGTGTGTCGAAGCTTAACTGGCTGCCCTGTAATCCCTCATTGGCTGCTTAGCAGCTGAATTAACAAGAGTGATACAAGTTTAATATTTATTAATTGTAATCAGAAACCGGATGCAAATTTACATATATGTTGGAAAGGGTCGCATGCAAATTTTTTGTGGGTAACTGGGGAGGCGGCCAGTGTGCCAGTTTGACTACCAAAGTAGGGGCAACACAGGAGGCCCTATGTGGACATAGGTGCCCGAACCTGAACGGGTGACCACGTTCTAAGGGAGGTAGAGATCTCAGCGCATCTCACCTGTCTCCTGCGTTCTACCTGGTTTAATTAGCAAGTGCGGAGCAAGCTGTAGACCCTCCTACAGTTGTCGCAACATTCACCAGCCTGAAGCATCCCTTCTCCGAGTAGGGGGTGGATGTGGCCCCAGCTATGAACTAGCTGAGAGCCCCACGAATTAAACTTTAGCAACTTATGCGAGAAATTACTATTTTCTATGAATATCCACTGACCCTTGACCTAGTTTAGTGGTCATCTGGAGGGTACACGTGAAATATCTGCCCCCTGCTTTAGTAGCAGGTAGGAGGAGAGCCGGTTTTGGCGCAGAATTAGTGATCAACTACCCCAACGCACTCCCCAGTCCGCCACAGACATTGGAACAATGTCCCCCACAACAAATTTGGTATTTCTTTTTCTTTATTTTTTTTAAGTAGTGGTGTGGGCAACGTGCACCCTCGTCCGTCACCCAGGCCCCCTGCAGGCACGAGCCTTTATCTCTATGCCCCCCCCCTCCTCAACCCCCTTGCGTACTCTGAAGCAATGGTTACTATGACCAAGATTTCACAGGTATCACCAAATTGATGCATTTCTGATAATCATTCTCAACTTGTAGATTACCTGATTTTCCTGCAATTTTCCTGGGAATATCTAAAACTTTCAGGATTCCTGACCAATAATTATATTAAATTCTGAAGTTGAAAATTGGAAAATGTGTCATCTCAAAGGTAATAAATTATCAAAAAAGTAGTCTCACACCCCAGTCCGCCATAGACATTGGAACAATGTCCCCCACAACAAATTTGGTATTTGTTTTCTTTTTCTTTATTTTTTTTAAGTTGTGGGGTGGGCGACGTGCACCCTCGTCGTCACTCAGGCCCCCTGCAGGCACGAGGGGAGAGCCTTTATCTCAATGCTTCCCCCTTCGAACCCCCTTGCGTACTCTCAAGCAATGGTTACTTAACCAAGATTTCACAGGTGCATGTATCACCAAATAGAAAAAACTTGAAAAATCATTCTCAACTTGTAAATTATCTGAATTTCCTGCAATTTGCATGGGAATATCTAAAACTTTCAGGATTCCTGACCAAAAATTAGACTCAAATCTGAAGTTGACCATTTCAAAATAATAAATTAACAACAAAGTAGTCTCAATTCAGGCAGACCGCAAGATTTGTCAGCCCTTTGAACAACTCCTATAATGGAAAGTAAAAATTTGACAAAATTTCCAAACACCGATTTAGAAAACCATCTCCCAGTCCTACTGGAGGAAAGTTAAATCCCTTAACTGAAACTGATATACCTCTAAATGATTCCTATTGATTCTGAATATTTTCAGCAAAAAATTCTAGAATAAATTTGAAGTCTGAATTCCGTCAAAAAAGATCTAACTACAAGTCCAAAAACTTCCTTAAAAACTGAGGTAGTGATAGCAGAATATGGCACAATTCTAAATCAATAATTTTGACAATTCCTAAGATAAAACAATAAACTGTAATGGATCAAACTTTTTATATCGGAAATTTCTAATAAATTCGTCAAACTAATCCAAACGTTCCAAAGCCATGCGAGAAATAATCCAAACTCAGCTAAGAATTAAAATTAAAAACTGATTACTTGAGCCAAAATGCGAAATTACCCAGCCCAGCAACACTCCTATAAAGCCTATACCCCCCCTAGCACGCCCCCTCGAAGCAAGTCCTAAGCAGCAGAGAGCAAGCGTCTCGAGATCCCCGTTTTGTACTAAAACATGACGTAGAGGTTAGAAAACGTAGGACAAATGTTGGATAACAAAACATGACACTTCCTGACGTGGTTTCTTGACTGTTGGAACCTTACAAACTCCAATGAATGCCTATTGAATGAATTGGGGGGGGGGGATCAACGCCGAATACATCTGAGACAAAATCAGTGAATTATTTACATGAAATTGGAATGGATAGTGTGATTGACTTCAAAATGATCCAAACAATAACTAACTTTTTTTTTATCAGGCTTGACATTCAGAATAAACGACAAACCGATCAACAATCTACAAGTCCAAAATTAGATTGAAATTGTCGATAATTATCGGAAACAAAAACTGCAATTAAAGGAGACTAATGATATTGATCTAGGGTCTTTCTGCTATGGAAGGTGCTATACTGGTAAAATTGCAACATATGTTAAACATATGATTAACATATGTTTTCAAACATATGTTAATCATATAAAAGGAGCACTTAAAGGTCAACGTATGTTTTCAAGCATATGATTAACATATGTTAACCATATGAATAATATATGTTTGTATTATCTTATGTTAAACATATAATTTGTTCATATGATATTCACATGTTTTTCTTATTATTGTAACATCAAGTTTATATCAAACATATGTTTAACATATGTCAAACATGTTTAACATATATCAAACATATGTTCAACTTGTATTAAACATATAATTAACATGTTTAGGATATGTTAAACAAATTTTCAACATGTTTTGAAACACGATAATCTTGAAGGGACACACAGCATATATGTTTTCGAATTTTTGTTTAGCATATTTGTTGATAATATACAGTAGATAAATGTTATTATTATATACTTTCAATTTCATCTGTTCTGTTTTCTTTAAAAGTTTGCGGGCATATATCACACGATATATGCCCGGAAACATTCCGGCCCGCAAACAATACGTCACAATCAATACCAAGCAAATTACTACGTCGTTAATTTTCAATTTTTTCGTGTTTTTCATCTTTTACTCAGTTAAACCAATAAAGAAATGTTAAAAATAAATCATTGTTGGTTTCTAAATGAAATTGAAAGTATATAATAAAAAGGTTATAGACTTTGTATGGGAAAATATGACAACCTCGTTTTTTGTCGCGAACGGACCTCGCAAGCTCGGTCCGTGTAGCGCCAAAAAACTCGGTCGTCATATTTTCCCATACAAAGTCTATAACCTATAAGTATTACTCCGTCATAAATAAATATGTATATTGTTTACATAATTTTCCTGTTGTTGATATACATGCCATCAACGTTTACGTTTACCATCTTTTGGTCATAAATGTGATTTCGAAGTACCTCTCCAGAAAAAAAGGAAACAATCCATGTCGGAAGGAATCAGCATTATTTATTTCTCTGAGTACATAGTTATTATTCGGTTTGCGCTGCACCTGAAATGAAAGGAGGAACAATCAATACTTATTTTAGACATATACAGCTGTACATTTATTCGTAATAATATTATATTAATATTAAGCATGCAAAAATATCACATAAAATATAAATACATTCATGTGTGTATACCTGCACAAAATACCAGACAATTTACATATACTGTTCGTTATCTTCACCTTGCATACATGTAAAATCAATTCATTGAAATCCAATTCATTGCCATACCTATTGAAATATTTTTTCACTAAATAGAAAGGAAATGTAGTACTTGGTGAACATACAAATTAAATTACCAGCATTATTGTCAGATGCTCTTTTTCTGGCAGTAACTGTTGTAGGAATGATTATATTGCGAGTAACTTTAATCCACATCCCGTAGTAGTGGCTGCTTGATTGCAATGCCCTATGTATCAACTCTTTTGCTGTTTACTTATTTCTGAAAGAAGAAACTAAGATACTTGTTTACATAAATTAATACCCCACTGCATCCACTTATGGGGCTTCCCCCAATCAAATATAAAATAATGTAGATACATTTACACCAATCATTCTATTTTGATTTTCACAATGTTTGACCTTGACATTCAATAATGATGATTTTCATTTCACTACATTTCTCAAACCAATCCTGGGCCCATAAAGCATTTAAATTAAGTAAGAAAACATAACATTTTTTTAAAAGACGGGGAAAAGCCTATAGACTAGGTCTTTGGGGGTGGGGGTCCTGGACGTTGGACACACATATGCATTTTGTGTGGTTGCATTGATTAATGTCATTAACATTGCACCATTTTAAATATAGTATGTATATATATACATATTCTGTTTATCTAATGTAGTAAACGTAAATTTAAACCAGGGTGTTGTTCGGGGAGGGGGGTGTTCTAAAATATGTCTAATATCTTGATCTAGTAATTGTTCCTGTGGACTTTTTTCAACAATAAATGAGAATTTTATATGAACTGAACTTGCGTATTGTTGAGAATCTTCCACGACTTTGTCCTGAGGTTCTAGTGATGTTTCGGGTAAACAGCTGTATCTTCACGGCCACGAGCAGCTTCCCCGTTAGTTGTTGCGATTATTGATTGCTCTAAATATCAATATAAAGAATATACTTGTAAATACTAAATTAGCTATGCCCAATATGCAAATGTTTAGGTTGAATATAGAAACTTTCCTGATATTAACAAAACATTTACAAAAATTACATCGTCGTTTGTGGTTACTCTTCTCTCCTTGTTTAGTACTGATATGTATGCCTACACTGCTTATAACCTGACTTTATATACAAAAAACATACTTTTGAATGTAAGCCTATACTTGGCATTAATTTCATTTGTCTACTTACTGTTGGAAAGCCTTTCTCATTATCGATTGTCGGCCAATACACGCACGTGCTCTGAATCTTCTTAGTTACATCGATGCTTTAATTGCACGGATTTTTATAAACAGCGAGTGTCAAGCGTGTAAATTACGTCGACGGATATAATGACAAAGCTGTTTTGCAAGATTGTCTCCGCGAGCGAGAAACGTAATTCAAAATAATTTTACGTCATATTTGGTATATTTGTTACAGATTAGGGCCACGTCATACAATAGAACCTACGACTATAAAGTCCAAAGAGTCTCTATACTATAAAACCGGTTTGCTCAGACTGTTAAAACCTTGCGATGTATTTAATATGTTGTACGGTGTGACCGTTGAGACGAGCGAAGCCCATTAACATCTTGCAACACAACTTTTATCCGCCTCTTCATTTAACGCGGGAAATATAACGTGGTGGGTGTAAACAGTTACAAATTGTGACGTCATATTAGCTGCAATGTTTTTTCTTCTCTCAAACCAAGCAAAAACAAAACGTTTGAAGCTATGAGAAAGCTTGTCTGGAATTTAAAAACGTTAATTGTACTTTCTAAACAATCTAATTATTTTAATTATGGGATTGTCAATGAAGTATACCGCAGTGACGGCGACATTTTTCCGGAGGCATTATGGGTAGTCCCCATCATTTTTCAGCTGATGAAGAGCAAACCACGTGACTCAATTGCGTAATCATTGGAGCGAGCTCGTCGCGTCGCTTCGCTCGCTATAAAGGTGACGAGATTTTTAAACTCTATTCTGTGACATTTTTAGTCTTAGTTGTAAGTTCTTTTGTAAAACAGGGTCTAGGCCCAATGCAACGATTTTGAGGTGGGGGGGGGGGTATTCCAACAAGCAAAAATCTGTATAAAATATATACCCCAACCCCCTTCTTGATCATACTTTAATCATATGTTCAAAATTTCATATGTTTATCATATGCTAAACATATGTTAAACATATAAATTTTTCACCTTGTGTTAATCATATGTTTGGAGTTTGCAGTATGTTCAACATATGTTTCAAACATACATTAAACATATGTTTAACATATGAATATTCAAACATATGTTAAACATATGTTGCAATTTTACCTGCGATAAAGATCCAAAGAACGACGAGTAAGGTGAAAATATACTGCGACTCGTACGCTGGTTCTAGCACAAACCTGAAACGTGTGTACGAAATAGCATACATTGTTCCACATCACTTACGCTGTGGGAATCATCTGTAAACTACATAAATTAAAAAGAAAAGCAAATTACTGGAATAGCAAGTGAATAACACGTAATTGCATAGGGACTGTTAATAAAAGAACTCTGCATAAATTGACACCTGTGAGGTCGTTGGTACCTACAAATTGTAATCATGATGTATTAAAAACCCGTGAACCCCTGTGGCCGTGAATAGCATAAGGCCAAAAATAAGTGTGTCTCCGGTTACTGCCGAATTCCGAAACCTAACCGCAATATTGTGCATTGAGAACAGGAGGTCACTGTTAGATTTTTTTTTTACTGAAAATGATGGAGAACTGCCGAAGGGCTTTGAACTGACGGTATCCTGCAACACCGCTCTCACCGATACACAGAATAGCACATCATTCGATGTCCAACCAAATATGCTGATTGGAGATCTGACCGCTACCTTCAACATAAAACGTTTGGAGTTCACTTGTTCAAAACAAACAAACATTGAATGAAATGGTGTCTACTGCAGCAGAGGCAGCAACCAACCAACCAATCAGGGAGACCACACTATATCTACAAAAGTAGAACAGTATGTCCATATCCATTCTTTTGAGCAAATATTGCTGAAATACACAACCTTAAGTACACATAATTCGAATCTGGCAGATCTATTTTAAAAAAAAAACAACAACACACCTACCGACCCTATTTCAAAATTTCATGTAATAGGAAACACACACATATTTTTTTTTGGCCTATCATTGCCTACCCTGAAACTTTTGGGCCCAATAATGCTTAGCAAGTAAACCTGACGAGATAATGTAGCGGTTGACCGCATTGCAAATTGAACCTCGTGGTAGGTTGAGGTCCGATCCCCTGGTCTATGCTGTGCCGACATTTAGGCACAATCAGGTAGACCTGAACGTTATCCTGATACACATGTGTATGACATGTATTGATGAATGGATACAAAGTAAAGCGACATAAAGGACTAATTTACAGAATGGGAAGAATGAAGAATAAACAAGTATTGGAATTTGTAGGATGATCTGACTATCTGGTACCCTTTGTTTGACCGACTCGGTAGCCATGCCTATTGAAAGGTCATGAAACCCATGATAACCAAGTACAATGAATCACGAATGGCATTTAGGCAAAATAGATACAATCAAAATTGTCTCATAGGTTTGCCATTGAGATACATACTAATAGAGCACCGGCAATGCTAGTATATTATGTAGTGTAGAACATGACCAGGATATGAATTTACATACAGTGGATCCCAGAAGATCTATACAGAAACTAAGTTTGAGTATTGATATTGCCTGTATTGTGCAAATGCTTTACGAAGGCGGAACTGCCTACAGGGCTTGAAGCTAACTTAGTCCAGCCGGACTGATGGGGTATAATTTAACTAGTCCACAGAAAAATTTACCAGTCCAACAGAGTTTTCCAGAAATAATTAAACATATTTGGTTAATATTATTAAAATGAAATTTAACTCAATATGCCTCAGACAATATTGTAACACTTAAATGTGGGATTTATATTTACGAATCAGATTCGTCTGATATCTGCAGATTGCAGCATGCCAAATGTGTGTATAAAATAGTCCCATCGAACTGGCTAAAACAAATGTCAGTCCGTCAGACTTAAATGAGCCAGTCACAGACTGACGGGCATGTTAATTTCGAGCCCTGGCCTGTAGTATTTGAACTAAGACTAAGTGAATATTAACAAGAGATACTGTGAGCATTGCTCACTAAGAATACCCCCCGCTTACCCCAATCCCCCAAAGGGTGTTGTTAATAGGTATAAATTACCTCTTTCCTGAGT
Organism: Ostrea edulis; assembly: GCF_947568905.1. NCBI lineage: Eukaryota > Metazoa > Mollusca > Bivalvia > Ostreida > Ostreidae > Ostrea > Ostrea edulis. The sequence continues at coordinate 37,641,146 of NC_079169.1, forward strand.
GTAAAAATATGGTATGCCTTTGTAGAAGAAAATGGAAGATATAGTCCGAACACAAATCCATGGCATCAACCTATAATTCTGACCTTGAGGTCAAAGGTCAAGGTCATGAATGTACATGACACAGTCTCATGGTGATACACCCATGTCTTATGGTATGACTATGTCAAAACCCTATAATCAATTTGACCTTGAGGTCAAAGTTCAAGGTCATATAGAGGTCATGAAGGTACCCGACACATCGTCTCATGATGATACACTCCTGTGTCAAATATGGTATGCCTATGTCAAAGAACAAAGAAGTGATGGCCCTGACACGAATCCATTGTAAAAACCTTTAATTTTGACCTTGAGGTCAAGGTCATATGGAGGTCATGAAGGTACATGACATATCGTCTCATGGTGATACACTCATGTGTAAAATAAGGTATGCCTATGTCAAAGAACAAAGAAGTTATGGCCCGGACACGAATCCATTGTAAAAAACAAAACAAAAAAAACAAACACCTTTAACTTTTACGTTAAAGGTCAAATAGAGGTCATGAAAGTGTTCGACGCATCGTCTCATGGTGATCCACCTGTGTGCCAAATATGGTATGCCTTAGTCAAAGAACAAAGAAGTTATGGCCCGGACACGAATCTGCACAGACAGACAGACGGACAGAGTGATTCCTATATACCCCCCTGAACTTCGTTCGGGGGTATAATGAGGAATATAAATAAATGCAGCGACTCATCAGGTTGACCTTGAGAAGGGAGAGTAGCGTTCGTCCGGGATTAAACCTCTATTGCCGGCTGAATGGGTACCTCCTGCCTTCAGAGGGGTGGGTGGGGGGGTGACCATAACGTTGCCGTGCTTCACTGCCTTGGCTGACATGCCGTCCTTGTCTCGAGCTCAAGTCCCGTGGGGATCCAGTTTAGACCCTTTGCTTGTTGTAAGAGGCCAACAAATCAAACCGAGGATCCGAATCACGGTGGCACGATAAAACTCGCTTCCGCTAAGCGGCCGAAAGCGCCGAGCACAGGCCAAAGTTTGGCAACCCATCGGTGACAGTGGTGACAATTCTATTCTATTCTTGGAAGAGACGTTTTATTGTATTGCTTATAGGAATTATGAGATTGGTCACTATCTTCACCTTGGAAAAACAATCAATCAGCATTGCTTCTATCTGCTCCTTTTTGGCTTCATCCTATCGCTGCACTGGCAAAGGATTGGTTGGCTGCGTATACAATTGAACGATGTTAATAAATGAACTTGATGGCAATGGATTGTCTTTGTGATGATTATTTTTCACAATGTCTTCAATCTAAGGTTTTCAGAAGAATAAAAAGTTAACTCGTTCCCCGTTAGGCGGAATTGTCTGAGATAGTTCGAACCAGGTTTATTTCATAAACGGTACGAACTGTATTAGCCAATATAATTAATTGTGGACTATTTGATATGCATCAAATAATCTTGATTATTTAAAGCCTTTCACCAGCACTTTCACTGTCATGATCGTGTGCAGGATTGGACAAAACAAGATGGCAAACGGCATTTCCAAATAAAGGTAGGCTCTTAAAACTCTTCATTTTACCGACTGATTAGACGACGAATTTATGAATTTAAAACACTGCCTGGCCAGGGAGGCATCATTAAGTTGATTGGTTGTTGAAATTCTTACTCATGTACACGTACAACTCTAAATTCATTGATCGAAGTTGACGATGTTGCCTCGATAGAATTCGAAGCGGGCGAAGATGTTTCTAATCATGTTTTCATGCATTTTAAGAAAGATACTTTAGGTAAAATAGACTCTGCACATATCTTTTGATGAAAACTTGAACCAGTGTATGCGATTTGTCCCTTAAATTGTCTTGGTTAGATAGATATCTTGACTTGAACATTTGCTAATGTGCAGGATTGGACTATGGTCGTTTCCACGATAAACGTGCCGGATTGGACCTCAATTTTGGTTCAGGATTGGACCCTCTTTTTATCTTTATTTTCAAAATCCTTTATATTTTCGAATCTCGACTTCACTTTATCCGTGGGGATCCGGGTTAGAATAGGTCCTCAGTACCCCTTGCTTGTCGTAAGAGGCGACTAAATGGGGCGGTCCTTCGGATGGGACCGCTAAAACCGAGGTTCCGTGTCACAGTAGGTGCGGCACGATAAAGATCCCTCCCTGCTCAATGGCCATAAGCGCCGAGCATAGGCCTAAATTTTACAGCCCTTCACCGGCAGTGGTGACGTCTTCATATGAGTGAAATATTCTCGAGCGGGACGTTAAACAATATTCAATCAATCTTGCAATTCCTTGTTTTCCAGTGGTCGACCATAAGGAAGTGAAGAATACTTCTTTGTTGCATCTTCTTTGTGCTGACACCATGTTACACTACACTCTGTATGGTTTCCGAATGGATGGAGCGACAAGGCCGAGAGTCCCCTCTCTATTTCACATGGATTTCCCTGATTCTGCGACAACATATGACTGAAAGACTTCTTAAAATACTGAATTACTTTCGTAGACAATGGTTTATGTTTTCTCTGAAGATGATACAATGAATTTGAAATGTTTGTTGACATGATTCTTGCCCGAGTATTTCTTAAATTTCTGGATTTTCGATATTGCTGTGGTGTCATAATCACCAATTATTGCCTCCATCTGAACACCTTGTTGCATCACACTCCCAACCATCTCAACCACCATATCTGGTTCCATTGATTTTGAACTATCTGTGAAAAGTTAGCAGATGGGTTATATACTGCATAACAAATAAGAGGTCCACAGGCCTTATCGGTCACCTGAGTACTAGTGATAAAGCATCACTACTCCCAAGGGCTATGAAATCTAGAAAAATGTTCCTGCTCTGAATATCTAAGCTAAATTCTGTTCAGCAACAGTATAAATCAAGATGTGTTATTAAAACTTCAATGCCCTCAAAAGTGCATACACTGATGAAAGGCTTTATATAATATAATAGGTGTATTAACATTCAAACATTAAAAGATATGACTAATTTGGACTCATCCTAGAGTCAAAACACTGGGCTGTAAAATTCACCATTTTTTAGTACGTCCTTTTCTGCTATTCCTAAGTATGCATTTAGATTATATACAGTATCAGCAAACTTACACATAAATACTATATACTAAGTTTGACCGCTCCCTGGGGTCAGAACCCCTACCCCTGGGTTCATCAAATTTTCAAGTTTGGTAAAGGACTACCTGCTCTTTTTAAATATCCATTTCCGTTTCAATTTAGTATCAATAACATTAAAAAGATGTTATTTATTAAATTTTTTACACATAAACACTATATAGTAAGTTTGGCCCTGCCCCGGGGTCAGGACTCCTACCCAAGGGATTATGAAATTCACAATTTTGGTAGAGACCTTCCTGCTCTACATCACTATGCATTTAGTTCTTCTTAAACATGTGTAGTTATACAGAAGATTTATGAAAATTGGGCAGTTTTTGCCCTGCCTCTAAGGCCTCTGGGGTGCAGGAATCCTGAAATTTACAGTTTATGTTCCCCTTGTTCCAAAGATGCTTCATACCAAATTTGAAAAGAATTGGAATAATAGTTATCAATAAGTTAAAAATTTCTATTGTTAACACATTTAATGATAGACCATTTTGGCCCCACCCTGATACCAAAACCCCTACCCGTGGTTCATCAAATTTACAATTTTGGTAAAGCACTATCTGTTCTTTCTAAATATCCATTCCGTTTTAATTTAGTATCAATAACACTAAAAAAGATGTTATTTAAGTGTTTTACACATCAACACTATATATCAAGTTTGGCCCTGCCCTGGGGGTCAGAACCCCTACCCCGAGGGTCATGAAATTTACAATTTTGGTAGAAGCTTCTTGCTCATCTTTACCCCAAAATGTGGGGCCTTTAGAGTGAGGGGTGATGAAATTTACAGTTTCCAGTGTCCTTCACCTACAGATGCTGCATACCAAATTTGGTCAAAATTGGCCTAGTAGTTCCTAAGATGAAATTGTTAATGGACGACAGACGATGGATGCAGACCATTAGTCGGGGGCCATGATTTTTACAACTTGAGTCTGCACTATGTAAGGAAGTTTTCATGTAAATGTCAGCTCTTCTGGCCCAGTGGAACTTGAGGAAAAGATTTTTAAATGACCCCACCCTATTTTTGTGATTATCTCCCCTTTGGAGGGGGCATAGCCCTTCATTTGAACAAACTTGAAAGCCCTTCACTCAAGCATGCTTTTTACCAAGTTTGGTTGAAATTGTTGGAGAGGAAGTAAAAAATGTGAAAAGTTTAAAGACAGACGGACGATGGACAACAGATGAAAAAAAAACTAACCTGACCAATTTGTTTTACATTTATGTGACATGGGAAGTTGGTTTTTCTTCTCTGCATTTTCACAAATTTTACAGCATTTGTTTCTGACACTGTATTCAACAATCTTTCCTGTCTGTGTTCCTATCATTGAGCAATGTCCTTTTTAAAAAAAAGATGACACCCTTTTATATCAAGAACATTGCTAATTGTTTACGTAAGTCATGTTTCAATAATCCCTAAATCATAATTTTAAAAAACATAAATTGTGTATAATTATGATAATACCTGTATTCTCATCTCAGTGGATATATACTTACCAGTTAAACTATCAAACGACCTTCCACTTCCCCTCTTTTGCCATGCCCCATCGACACTCACTGTAATTGCATTGCCTCTGTTGTCAACACTGATAAAATATATAAATCAATTAATTTATTAGGTCAATGTTAAAGATACTTTCCCTATTTTTCTCATAGCTATTCCAGTAATAACTCAATTACTCACAATGATATCAAAATGTTTGGTAATACAGTGAGTACAGTTTAAAGTAACCATGTAAATACCTACTTGGAAGTTTTGTCTACTTCCTCTGCAAGTGCGTCCTTGATTGACGTCTCTGCCACAGACTCTGTGGCCAGACCAACCTCCTCCTGTCTAATTTGAATCAAGGTTTTGCTGATTGGTGGAATGTTAAGCTCTCCTAGTATACCATTAATCTGTTCAAATACTATTCCAGTGTGTTGAATGGCTTAATTAGAGTAAAATGGATGTATACATAGCAACCTGTTTATCTAACAGCTAGTATTCATAATTACTCTTGTATTATTTAATTCTTAATTACCAATACTTCTAAACACAAACTGAATTTGATTGATATATTTACCAGCTACAAGCTTGTGATTGGCATCCCACACTTTATTATGTCTTTTCCCTGTTGGTACATTATTCACATGCTTACAGTTGGTGTTCGCACATGGTAGCTTCAATAAGGCAGATAAACCATATGTAATAACTCCGATTGAGTGGTGTTACAGAAGTGGTAGACCACATTTTTTATATCCTGCCAACCCCTCAGCAAGCACCCCAAGTTCAATAACTCTTCTGCCAGTTCTCCACTGTGCATTGACTCTCGAGTTTTCATATATACCTAGTGAAAATACAGTTCAATAATTAAGCATGCATAGAAAATTTTCAAGTAGTTTTTCTTTTTTTGTAATTTGTAATCAAATATTGAATACTTATAAGCATCTGAATGCTTATTGTCCTTACTACAATAATAGCACATCCAGACATTGGACACATCTGATCAGTTCAGGCCAAATAAAAGAATATGTATGGTTCCGATTACACGACAATCCCTAGTTTTTACCCCCGACCCTAAACTTTTTTTTTACTCTTTCCAAAATAAGTTACCGTATTTTAAGGGGTGTGTATTAATATATACCACTATATATATATATATATATATATATATATATATATATATATATATATATATATATATATATATATATTGACTGTAAGTTCATTCATAGCCAATATATAGATACTGCTAAAATGCTAAGCTATATACACTGGATACAGGCCGTCTAACATTAGACAGAAAGTGACTTACAACCAAAGGATGCTTACATAAACAATAGTGCAAATTTCAGGTTGTTTGAATATAATGAGTGATCACCCTCCTTATTTTTTGAAAAACAGTTGGACAGGTTCAAGACCTTGGAAGTGCTCGAGAACATTATCTGTTATTTTTTTGTTGATTTCAAATTTTGTATTTTAAATTTTTTATTTGAAAAATATGCAAAAGAAATGTCAAAACTAAGGTGATCCCTACCAATTTGATAGGTATATATCACATCATATATAAATGGTACCTGCAAAGAAGTGAAAGTAAAAGGAAATTGTATTTCCATTTAAAATCTGTCATTAAAAAAAATAAATAAGAAAAATGAAATAAAATCCCTACCTTCCTATCCTATTTTTCCAAAGAAGTGTAACTGGAACCACACATATTATTTTATTTGGCCTCACCATAGAGAGAATTGTTATTCTAATATAAAATGAATGGATTTTCACATTCATAAAAAAAATATATATAAGATTTTTTTTATAGTTGATTCTCAAAACAATCACTTCTTTAAAACAAATTTTTAGATAGACTAATGTTGTTCATGATCTTAATTGACTAATTGACAAATCTTAATTGCTTTTATTAAATGGAATGAGGTTCATTCCATTTAATAAAAGCAATTAAGATTTTTTTTTTGAAAATCCACATCATATATGATTTACTAATTTTAGACCTGACTGGGACACCATACTTTTCTTAACACATAAACACTGGTATTTTGTTACTAAATGGGGTTTTCAAAAAAATAGTTAGCATCTTTAATGCACTTAACTACCATTGTTTCATTGACAATGTTTAATTTGGTTGGTACATAATTACGTCAGTTTACCTGAATATTGAAAATTCATGAATTAATGTCGATGTGCGTGAGTGAAGAGTCATGACCAGCTGATGACGTACCTGTAAGCTAGGCCTATACATGTACACACGTATGTTCATATGTAGGCCAACGATTTTATAGAATATATACATAAGTTGTAATGACCCTTACGGAAGATTATAATTAAAGATATACTATTCCACTTCCATGATGTACATTTTACTTACATTTTTAGCCGAGTTGCAACGAAGGCTAACTCAGCTATTGGTTTGGTGATGCGGGCGGCCGGGCGGGCGGGCGTCAACAATTGGTTTCCGGATGATAACTCGAAAAGTTTACAATTTAATCAAAGGAAACTTTGATATATTGTTGGATACTAGGTAAGGAAGACCCCTATTAATGTTGGAGAAAAATGGTCAAAAGTCAAGGTCACAGTGACCGAAAATAGAATGAAAATTTCAGTAAAATTTGGTTTCCGGAGAACCAGAAAGTTTAAATCCAAATCAAATGATACTTAAAGATATTGTTATGTACCAGGTAAGGAAGACCGCTATTTATTTTTGGAGAAATTAGGTCAAAGGTCAAGGTCACGGTGACCGAAAATAGATTTAAATTGATTTTTAGAGGATAACTCGAAAATTTTTAATTTGAATCAAATGAAACTTGGATATATTGTTGGATATCAGCAAAGCTTGGCCCCTATTGATTTTGAAGAACAAAGGTCAAGGTCACAGTGACCGAAAATAGATTGAAAACGAATATGGTTTCTGGACAGTAACTCGAAAAGTTTAAAACTGAATCAAATGAAACTTGGTTATATTGTTGGATAGCAGGTTAGAAAGACCCCCTGTTGAATTTGGAGAAAAAAGGTCAAGGTCACAGTCCTGAAAAAAGATTGAAAATTTTAGGAATATATGGATCTGCATGATAACTCTAAAAGTTTAAATCCGAATATTCACAATTATAAATATGCCACATCATTCCTGACTTTACAATGTATCCCATGCAACTCGGCTCATGCACCCCTGGGTGCATATATTGATTTTCTTCGTGTGCAACAGTATAATAGTCATCTGAAATATCGTCTGCCAGGTGTGGAAATTGTGGAACGGTGCTCTCTTTATCGAAGGGGATTGCATAGTCATGCTGTGAAAGAATGACACTTGTCTCACATCTTTTCGCTGGACTTCGGCGACATTGTTTTATTTATTTGCAGTTACAAACTTCGCGAACCGCCCTCGTCGCCTTGACTTTCCCATGTTGTTTACGTTCGCATGCAAGAGTTACGATGGTTGCCGTTAAGTTTTCGTTGTGTTTTGCTAGTAAATGGTACAGATTTGTCATTTCTATTTCAATATAATCATTTGATAATTGTTTATTCTCCAAAAACCAACAACAGAAATTTTACGTCACTCAAACTATGGAGACCCACTTACGTTAAAAAACGCTGACAAGTCTCCATCCTTAAGTTTGTTTTGTTGGTTTCAGGGTTGCAATACTGGCCACAAGTCCCCTTCCAGTTCTTGCTTGCATCCTCTTCTATCTTTGCGTTCCAGTCGCCTTACGCTACAATGATATATATATCTGACGGCTGGTTTATGATTTCTTGGAGTTGGTCATAGAAGTCTTCAATGATATCGTCATTATAATCAGTTGTTGGGCATAGGCTTGGAGAATGGTGATGTTGAAAGGTGATGCCTTCATACGAATGGTAATTAGTCGGCTAGAGACTAGTCGACATCAAATGATGGCTTTCACCGTGTCTTTGAGAATGAGGATTTCGACTCCATGCTGATGTCTGTCTTCACTACCACTGAAGTTGAGTTCATGACCTTCTGATGTAGACGTTTCTCCAAATCTTTTCCAACGCACTTTACAGAGTCTAAGGATGTTCCATCGGCATCTCTTCAACTTCCCCCGTTGCTCTCCGTGATCCCACATTATAAGTGCTAATCGTTGCACGTAATAATTATGGTCCATCAGTCGCATACTTTTAACGTCCTGATGGTCCGCAACGGAAAGTGCGTTCCTCGTTCCTACCGACGACCGAGCTGGTATAGAGTCGGCTGTAGTTGTAATCATTATTTGGTGTGCCTTGGGTAATGTCGCATGGCGGAACCCATCCCTCTTCATGCCAACCACAGCCGATGTCCTCCATCTAGGTAACTCGTCCGGGTCTTGCACACGTAGTCGTTGAGTCCCTGAGGGAACTTAGTCCGCCTTGGTCGGTAATCTATGTCGTGGAGGTCACTGGCTCAGTAATACCGTGTAAACATAACCCCCTAACGTGGTTTAGCAGGCCTGATGAGGCGAGGTGTCAGGGTAAAAATAAAATATGTGCAAGTAAAAATGAGCAGCTCGGGCTCAAAATAACGAACCAACAAGATCGCGAATAAAATATGAGGGGTCTAGGCGTATGGGTGTGAAACCGGCTGCTTATGATGTACTACACCATGGATTGATTTCAAATATCATTTTTAGGCGTGTGCTAAGCTTGGACAGTGGAATGAGGAGAAGAGAGATCTCTATCTTTCTGTGTCCTTACGAGGGCTGGTGCAAGGAATCCGAAAATGAGCAGCTCAATTACAGTGAGCTCACACGCGCTCTCAATGACCGCTTTGCTCCTCCAAATCAAATGGAGCTTTATAGAATGCAACTGAGGGAGAGACAACAGAAAGCATCTGAGTCATTGCCAGAACTCAGACAGCAAATTAGACGACTCACAAATCTCGCTTACCCTACTGTCCCTGCTGACGTGCGAGAAACACTGGCAAAAGATCAATTTATTGATGCTCTTGTCAGCTCAGAAATGCGTCTTCGTATTAAGCAGGCAAGGCCTGTTAATCTCAATGATGCCGTTAGACATGTTGTTGAACTTGAGGCATATTTCAAGGCAGATGGAAAGTTGCGAGAGTCTAAAGGATACATGCAAAACGTAGATACCGCTAATAATGCACCACCTAAAGAAACCGACGCCATTCATTCCATTTTGGATAAGTTACGTCGTCAGTCCATGAAGAAAATGGAGGAAAAGATGAAGTTATTTCAGGTTAGGAATACCTATCACAACAAAGATAAAACTGATCGTCAGAACTGGAGGAAAACTTCACTTACCATAATTGTGGTGGTAAGGGTCATATAAAAAGGGAATGTGAAAAGTCCAAAATTGCTTTGAGTAAAGGACGAGTCCAAGAAATAAAGGCTCGTCTGCAAATGTGCAAACACGGGGAAACTACGGTGTAAATGATTATCTCGGGAGTACTGGTCTCTTTCTTGAGGCCCTTGTGGAGAAAGTAGGTGCCACATTGCTCGTTGATACAGGGGCTTCTTTGACCATCTTATCTAAGAGGATTTATTATAGCCTTTCGGGAAAACACTCCCTAGATCCCATTCAAAAGCCAATCACGGATGCAAATGGTGAAACATTAGTTGTATTTGGTAGAACGCAAAACTCAGGGTAGGTAATAGGTCATACAACATCAAGGCTGCTGTTGCTGACATCAGTATGGATGGAGTTCTAGGACTGGACTTCATGAGAAGAAATAACTGCACGGTCAGAGCGGAAGATGACCATTGAGGAGGAAACACTCCTGCTCTTAAAAAGTGGGCATTATGGATGCTACAGGATTGCAGTTGCTGAAAATATAAATATACCATCGAGAAGTGAAGTTATCACTTACTGCAATGTGGTCAAACCAAATGATGCTAGCCTACCAGAAGGAGTGAGTTTGACTGAGCCAGAGCGTGAGTTCCTTGCATCTGAAAGAGGACTTGTTGGTAAAGTGCTGATACAAAATACAGACAAGGTCCCTGTTCGCATTATGAACATTTCAAACGAGGTAAAGGTTGTAAGGTCCGGAACAGTTGTGGCCAACATGACTTTAATTAATTATGTCATTGAGGAGACACGTGCACCAGACACCATAAAGCCGAACATCACAGGGGAACTTCCATTTCACTTACAGAACCTTTTTAGAGCGCTCAAGCTCAGGTCTTATTCGAGAACAGAAGCAATGTGTGAGAAAGTTACTTGCACAGCATTCATCCCTATTTGCTTCTGATGATAAAGACCTGGAGTGCACCAGCTTGGTGAAGAATAAAATCGATGCCGAATCGAGAGCTGCGATCAAACAACAACTCAGAGGGACTTCTGTACATCTTGAGGACACCATGAATGAACAGATAGATGAAATGTTGCAAAGTAGGGTTATAGAAAAGTCATCAGGTCCTTAAGCATCACCAGTTGTTCTAGTTCGCAAAAAGGATGGTACTACAAGTTTTTGCGTCGATTATAGGAAACTAAACGAGGCCACAGTCAAAGACGCATACCCGCTTCCTCGAATAGATGAGACGTTAGACCATCTGACCGGAGCAAGCTGGTTTTCTACTCTAGACCTACTGTCAGGTGGAAATGGAGGCAGAGGACCGAGCAAAGACAGTATTTATTATTAAACATGGCCTTTTCCAGCTAAAGGTAATGCCATTCGGGTTATGTAATGCACCAGCAACATTCGAACGACTCGTGGATACTGTACTAAGCGGCCTTCAATGGACAACTGCTTGGTATACCTCGATGACATAATCGTACTCGGGAAATCATTTGATGAAATGATGGTGAATCTTGAAAATGTGTTTATAAGGTTATCATCTGTCAGTTTGAAGATGAAAGCTAAACATTTATTTGCCAAGGAAGTTGAGTACTAGAGATTTATTATCTCGGAACAAGGTGTATCAACAGATCCGAAGAAAATTGAGGCCATCAAGACTTGGACTGAACCTACTTCAGTGAAAGAGCTTCGATCATTCTTGGGTCGTTGCAGTTACTATCGTCGATTTATTAAGGCATTTGCCACAGTATCCAACCTGTTGCACAAATTGACTCACAAAAACACGAAGTACGTATGGACAAAGGAATGTCAGGAGGCTTTCGATTCATTGAAACACCACCTCATAAATTCACCAATTCTACCATATCCCGACTTTGGGAAATCATTTGTATTGGACACCGAAGCAAGCGACAGTGGTATTGGAGCAGTACAAGATGATTGAGGGCGAAGAGCGAGAAGTTGCCTATACAAGTCGAACCCTCTCCAAAACAGAACAAAAATATTGTGACTCGTAAAGAACATCTATACATGAATAATCATTTCTTATTGCAATCAAAAATGAAGAAAAATAATTTTTTCAAACATTCATAAAGCAATTTTCACATTGTAAACAACCTTCTCGTACGTTAATTAATGCATAGAAAAAGTAGGGTATATTGGTCATTAAATTTTCAATGAAACGAGACATGTATGTGATTCCTGTTAATCGGAATCTGTATCCATTTTTGCGGTGTTACGTTTCAAGTAAATTGGCAACCATAATAACGTGTGAAATCTACACAGTATGGAGATTACATCACAATACAATATTGTGCTGGGCGTCAGTATTTGTTTTTCAGACTAAACCAAATGGGTCAAGTATTATTTTCGAATAAAATGAATTGTATAGGAATTTTTTGATACTACACCTGTATTCCATTTATACTTCATCTGTACTGTCACAAGGCCAATGATGTTAACGAAGGGCTGACTCGTGGTTCACAATTTTGATAGAAAATGTGTGTGGTAATACTTGCTGTAAAATGGAAATTTTGTAATACGAATCAAATTTTACGAAACAATACAATTGGCACCGATAATCAGGTCTTTCCCCTCAAAATACATATTGATATCAGCTGTACAGACAATTCCTCTTACGCGATATTTAAAAAGGCATTAGTTTTCGACAGCAGCGTAAACCTTGCTGATAGTTTTTTTTTAAACTCCCGTCATTAGACGGAACGTATTATGTTATGGCGCTGTCCCGGGTCATGTTTTCCGGACTTTTTTCCGTAACGAATGCATGTACAACTTTGAAATTGGTCACAATATCTCCATCAAGAATTGTAAGAGTGAGTTTGCATTTCAGTTGGATTGGTCCATCGTTGACCTACTTTAGGGCTATAAGTAGGTCAAACAGTTTTCCGGACTTTTTTTCGTTACAGATAGAGATATTGCCTTGAAATTTACATATAAGCTTCCTTTCAAAGAAATACAAGTTCAGTTTGCATTTCAGCTGGATTGGTCCGTCCGTCCGTGACCTACAATAAGACTAAAAGTAGGTGATATAGTTTTCTGGGCTTTTTTTCACTATGGATACAGATATTGCCCTGAAATTTATTCGGAGGCTTCCTCTTGGAGGAATACAAGTTCAGTTTGCATTTCAGCTGGATTGGTTCATCCATGACCTACTTTTAAGCTAAAAATAGGTCAAACCGCATTCCAGACTTTTTTCATTACGGATACAGATATTGCCTTGATAATTAGTCATAGGCTTCCTCTCAGAGGAATACAAGTTCAGTTTGCATTTCAGCTGGATTGGTCCATCCATGACCTACTTTTTGGAAAAAAATATGTCAAACAGTTTTCCGAGCTTTTTTTCATTACGGATACAGATATTGCTCTGATATTTAGTCAAAGGCTTCCTCTCAGAGGAATACAAAATCATTTTGCATTTCATCTGGATTGGTCCATCTTTGACCTATTTTTGGACTAAAAATAGGTCAGACAGTTTTCCGGACTTTTTTTTCAGTCAGAAGCTCCCTCTTGGAGGAATACAAGTTCAGTTTGCATTTCAGCGGGATTGGTCAATCCTTGACCTACTTTTTGAAAAGAAATAGGTCAAACAGTTTTCCGGGATTTTTTTCTTCATTACGGATACAGATATTGCCCTGATATTTTGTCAAAGACTTCCTCTCAGAGGGATACAAGTTCAATTTGCATTTCAGCTGGATTGGTCCGTCCTTGACTTACTTTTGGACTTAAAAAAGGTCAGACAGTTTTCCAGGCTTTTTAGTCCTCTCTCCGTCCGTCAGTCCAATTTTCCGCACTTTTTTTCTATGTTCTTGCAGATATTTATTTTATATTTGGTACATTGCTTTGCCATAACAAGTTACTGATCAAGTTGTAATTTGGTTCCGGTCCTTTGATTTTTTTACTTCGTTATGGCCCTTGGACTTAATTAGAAAAATAGTGTGAATTATCAGTTTTCCAGACTTTTTTTGGTTGTGCTTGCAGATATTCATTTGACATTTGGTGCATTGCTTTGCCATAACAGGTTACAGATCAAGTTCGAGTTTCGTCTCAGTCCATTGATTTTTCACTAAGTTATGGCCCTTGAACTTAGAAAAATAGCATGAATTATTAGTTTTCCGAGTTTGTTGGGGTTTTTTTGTGTGTTTTTTTTTTTTTTTTTTTTTTTTTTTTTACGTGCTTGCAGATATTCATTTGATATTTGGTACATTGCTTTGCCATAATAAGTTGCAGATTAAGATCGAGTTTCGTATCGGTCCGTTGATTTTTCATTAAGTTATGGCCCTTGGACTTAGAAAAATAGCATAAATTATCAGTTTTCCAGACTTCTTTTTGGTTGTGCTAGCAGACATTTATTTGATATTTGGTACATTGCTTTGTCATAACAAGTTACAGATCAAGTTCGAATTTCGTCGTGGTCCGTTAATTTTTCATTAAGTTATGGCCCTTGGACTTAGAAAAATAGCATGAATTATCAGTTTTCCGGACTTTTTTGGTTGTGCTTGCAATTTAGTACCATACTTTGCCATAACAAGTTACAGATCAAGTTCGAACTTTTTCTCGGTCCGTTGATTTTCATTAAGTTATGGCCCTTGAACTTAGAAAAATAGCATGAATTGTTAGTTTACATATCCAAGTTTCTTATCTCAGTAGAAAAGAGTACTACACTCATTAAAACTTCTAGCATAGTAATACAACAATATAGCTAATTTATTCATGATCACCTACATGTCACAGTTTATTGACTTGGTTAAAGACCCAATTAAACCTAATTATAAATTTCTCTTTCTTTCCCTGGTCTAGTCGAATAGTAGTTGATTTCCTGTCCTGGTTCCCCAATTTTCCCTTTTACCATAACCTACATAATGAACTTTGAATATTGTTGTGGTACAGTAATTTTTGCAACCAGTAGGGGACTACGTATTGCCATGCAATACTCTCAGAATGCTTGATTATTAACAATAATAATTTTCATCCATATATCGATTCAATATATCCCAGTGAACTCGAAATAAAAAACACCATAGTCGTCCACTTCTGCTTCATACTTATATATTTTATTGAAAGTAGATATTAACAGCAAACTAACAACTCAACTTGATGACAAACGGGATGATTTCATCGTCAACTTCCCATGTTTATGTAGCAATATTCCATTATCACCTGCATATCGTGTTTACATCTCTGAACTGATTCGATACGCAAGAGCTTGATCTCCGTATGGTCAGTTTTTAAATCGAAGCAGGTTACTGACAAACAAGTTGATGGTGCAGGGGTTCCAACTTACTTAGGCCTATTGTTCCGTGAGGAACATAGGCCATCAATAACAGTCCTCTCTAATCCCGTGGGGATCCGGGTTAAAATAGGTCCTCAGTACACATTGTTTGTCGTAAGAGGCGACTAAATGGGGGCGGTCCTTCGGATGAGACCGGAAAAACCGAGGTCCCGTGTCACAGCAGGTGTGGCACGATAAAGATCTCTCTCTGCTCAAAGGCCATAAGCGCCGAGCATAGGCCTAAATTTTGCAGCCCTTCACCGGCAGTGGTGACGTCTCCATATGAGTGAAATATTCTCGAGAGGGACGTTAAACAATATTCAATCAATCCAACGAACTCTATTCTGGGCTACTTTTGCTGCGTCGTGCCAGGGCATGTCCTGCACCTTTAATTCTGCCTCCGAGTCACGCCTCCAGGTGTTTCTTGGACGTCCCCTCTTTCTCTTGCCCTGCGGGTTCCAGGTCAGGGCCTAGCGTGTGGTGCTGGAAGGTGGCTTCCTTAGGGTGTGTCCAATCCAGCCCCACTTCCTCCGTCCGATTTGCATGTCTAATGGTTCCTGCCCTGCTCTCATCCATAGTTCTTCATTTGTTATCTTTTCAGGCCATCGGATGTTGAAGATGCGCCTGAGACAGGTGTTGTAAAATGTCTGGATCATCTGGGGTTCCAACAGTTTCGTTCAAAATCAGCATTTCGCAAATCCTATGGTCGTTATAACGATCTAGTTTACCAATACAACCTATCATTGGGTCAAATGCTGTTTGGCATGTTTCATGCCGATTGTTAGGCAGGGTTCGAAATTAACTTTTTCAAGCACTAGTCCGTACGGACTTGTCACTGTTGATGTTCACTAGTCCGCAAAGCCTTTCACTAGTCCGTCTAGTACATCATATTAAATGATCTTAATTTTATTCAACAGTATTTAATGAAACCAAACACATCACAGTTGCAATCAATTTAATTTCTGACACCTACAGAAGAAAGAGACCACCATATTTTATTTCGCATTCAAGATCTTCAGAAGCATACAATATTAACCTCTGAGTTAATCCTATTATAAACATCCATAAGTGCGCTCAAGATCGACATTCCTGTTGTTTTGGTGCTCAAATCTTAGAGCCACAGGAGTTTGAAATTTTATCAATAAAATTCACCCGATTGACCAAGTCATGAGCTATAGTGTTATGAACTACTGTGTTAGAGTCGCCAATGACGAGAACATATGCGCAAAAACATGCATGTTCTCAGACCACACTACTTGCAATTCTTGCACCTAGAATACGTTCTCGTGATGTGTACTCGGCGTTCGGAATCGGCAGGTATTTGACAATTTGTGCACGTTCGAAGAACGGTGGTCCCGAATGCACTCCATGTGTTTGGAAGCTCAGGATGTCATAGTCACGCAAACACTTAACCATGCAAGTAATTAATTGACCATAAGTTCAAACACCTAAGAGACTCGGACAAATCTTGCTAAAAATCTTTACCATATTCAAGATTGATTTCCGGATTTTCACTAGTCCGTACGGACTAGTGCTCTAGAGAGTTCACTAGTCCGACACGTTTTTTACTAGTCTCGGACTTACGGACATGAGTTAATTTCGAACCCTGATTAGGTCATTCTTGGCACACTGATTTTGACTACGGATACCTCCGTTTACCTAATCAAGATATAGGGCTCGCGGCGGGTGTAACCGGTCGACATGGGATGCTTACTCCTCCTAGACACCTGATTTCACCTCTGGTATATCCACAGGTTCGTGTTTTCCCAACTCTCTATTTTGTATTGCTTATAGGAGTTATGAGATTGATCGCTGTTCGTTATCTTCACCTTTCACTACCATCCAAGACAAAGAAATGAAATGTCTCACAGAAGAACAAGATATTCTAAAGAGGTGGACATAGTACTCTTCCGAATTCTATATACTAACAACAGGAGACCCCAAGTTGCTGGACGTCTCTCCATCAACGAACAACGATAGCTACCCTTCCCGCGGATTGATTGATTGGTTGATGTTTTACGCCACACTCAACAATTTTTCAGTTATCTGGTGGCGCCCAGTTTTTATTGGTGGAAGAGAGAACCCAGATAAAATGTACCTGGGAAGAGACCACCGACCTTCCGAAAGTAAACTGGGAAACTTTTTCACTTACCGGCGCGAGCGGGATTCAAACCCGCGCCGACAGAGGTGAGAGGCCGTGTGACTTTGAGCGCGATGCTCTAACCACTCGGCCACGGCGGCCCTTCCTCTTCCCGCGGAAAGAAGTTGAGGTTGCAGTAGCATCACCGATGAAAGGCAAGTCGGTAGGAGTGGACAATATTCGATTGAAGCTGGTCCAGACAGGAGAAGCCATTATAGATGAAAAGTGAAGATATGTTACTCGTCATCTGTAATACGATCTGGCGGACAGGACAGTGACCACCACCTTGGACTCAGTCCCTGATCATTACTCTTCCGACGAAATGCAATATACAACTTAGCCAAAACTACCATACCATCATCCAAGTACGGTCATGCTAAGCATCCTCCTGATTAGACTGAAGGCACAAGCTGAGGAGATCATCAAAGAATAACAAGCAGGATTTAGAGCAGGAAGAAACATAACTAAGCATATTTTCAACTTAAGAATACTATTTGGGAAGTACCTTTAACACCAAGAAAAACTACCACGTCTTCTAGGACTTCAAGAAGGCATTCGACAGAGTTTGGAACTCAGCCTTGGGGGCATCCATGAGGCTGTATAACACCAATGTCACCTGATCCGACACAATGAATGCATCTACGACAAGACAACAGCGCTGTCTACTATGACAACAACATAGGGCAATGGTTCCGAACCACAATCGGGGTACGCCAAGGATGTCTGCTCTCCGCCACTCTCTTCAACTTCCAACTTGTGTCGAACAAAAGGTGATCAACTTGGTTAATCAACTTGACGACGTATCCATGGCATATGATGTGCAGAGAAGACCCAGTTAATGTAAAACTTATACGGTACCAATTTTGATGCACTAGATGCGCATTTCGACAAATAATGTCTCTTCAGTGATGCTCAACCGAAATGTTTGAAATCCGAAATAACTATGAAGTTTTAGATCTAAATATAGCCAAAAACAGCGTGCCAAACAAGTGGAGCCAAATTCGTCCAAGGATAAGAGCTATGCATGAGGGAGATAATCCTTAATTTTGAAATGAATTTCTAAATTTTATAACAGCAATTAAATATACATCCGTATTTTCAAGCTAGTAACGAAGTACTTAGCTACTAGGCTGTAGAGACCCTCGGGGACTAACAGTCCACCAGCAGAGGCCTCGACCCAGGGGTCATAATGTAAAACTTATACGGTACCAATTTTGATGCACCAGATGCGCATTTCGACAAATAATGTCTCTTCAGTGATGCTCAACCGAAATGTTTGAAATGACAAACAACACCAATGGCATCATCACTGATAATACTATAGACAACAACCTGGAGACCATTCGTAGCTTTAAATATCTGGGAACTATAGTATCGGATGAGGGATCCAAGTCTGAACTGCTCTCCGGGATAGCCCAAACCATACATACAGTGACCAAACTAAACGTTATTTGGGACAAGAACATCGCCATCATCTCAAAGATCAGACTGATGCGTTCCCTGATCATGTCAGTATTATAATATGTTTGTGAAACATGGACAACAAGATGTAATGTGAGCAATGCTCACTAAGAATACCCCCAGCTTACCCCAATCTCCCAAAGGGTGTTGTTAATAGGTATAAATTACCTCTTTCCTAAGTGTAAAAATATGATATGCCTTTGTAGAAGAAAATGGAAGATATAGTCCGAACACAAATCCATGGCATAAACCTATACTTTTGACCTTGAGATCAAAGGTCAAGGTCATAAAGAGGTCATGAATGTACATGACACATAGTCTCATGGTGATGCATCCATGTCTTATGGTATGACTATGTCAAAACCCTGTAATCAATTTTGACCTTGAGGTCAAAGTTCAAGGTCATATAGAGGTCATGAAGGTACTCGACATATCGTCTCATGGTGATACACTCATGTGTCAAATACGATATGCCTATGTCAAAGAATAAAGAAGTCATGGCCCTGACACGAATCCATTGTAAAAACCTTTAATTTTGACCTTGAGGTCAAGGTCATATGGAGGTCATGAAGGTACATGACACATCGTCTCATGGTGATACACTCATGTGTCAAATATGGTATGCCTATGTCAAAGAACAAAGAAGTTATGGCCCGGACACGAATCCATTGTAAAAAAAAAAACACCTTTAATTTTGACCTTGAGGTCAAGAGTCAAGGTCATATAGAGGTCATGAAGGAACTCGACACATTGTCTCATGGTGATCTACCTGTGTGCCAAATATGGTATGCCTAAGTCAAAGAACAAAGAAGTTATGGCCCGGACACGAATCTGCACAGACAGACAGACGGACGGACAGACAGACAGAGTGATTCCTATATACCCCCAGAACTTCGTTCGGGGGTATAATAACTGCAGACATTGAAAGAATGATGCAGGCAGTGGAGATATGTTTCTGCAAACTCCGTTGTATCTCATATATACCGGTTAACCAATGAGATAGTGAAAACCGGAATAAGAAACGTCATCGGGCCTTAAGAAGACCTGACTTCAGTGAAGAGACGGAAATGGTATGGGCACGTCACACGATCATCTGGATTGGCCAAGAATATCTTGCAGAGAACGGTACAAGGCGTGAGACAAAAAGGCAGAATGAGCAAACGCTGGGAAGACAACATCAAAGAGTGAACTGGTTTTGACTGGAACACCATACTGTCGGAAACTGAAAACCGTGTGGAGTGGAGGAAGCTGGTTGTAAAATCTATAGTGGTGCCCCTTCGGTCAGTCAGATTACGAAATAGGTGGTGAAGAAAGGGATGATTTCATCCAAAATATTTCATTAAAATACATGTGGAATTTTAGTTCAGATAGGCATTGGGTTTTTTAAAATGAGCATGGGTATGAAAATGAAGCGGGATCGATTTTGAATGGCTACCTGACATGTCTACGTCAACTAACGAAATCATTTGAAACTGAATTTTCGGGTCGCATGAGGTAATTAATGAATATTTGGACACAAGTATCGTGGGAAAATATGTTAGGAACTTTTTGATATAAAAGTTTGAGACGACGATGCAAGAGTGAAGCGACCATGCGCATTTTTTCTGCGTCGTAAATTGCAGGTTTTTATGCCCCCGAGATCGAAGATTGGGCGCATATTGTTTTTGTCCTGTCTGTCATTCCGTCTGAAACTTTAACCTTGCTAATAACTTTTGAACAGTAAGTGATAGAGCTTTGATATTTCACATGAGTATTCCTTGTGACAAGACCTTTCCGTGGGTACCAACATTTTTTACTATGTGACCTTGACCTTGGAGTTTGTCCTACTTTTTGAAAACTTTAACCTTGCTAATAACTTTTGAACAGTAAGTGGTAGAGCTTTGATATTTCACCTGAGTATTCCTTGTGACAAGACCTTTTTATGGGTACCAACATTTTTTACCCTTGACCTTGGAGTTTGACCTATCTTTTGAAAACTTTAACCTTGTTAATAACTTTTGAACAGTAAGTGGTAGAGCTTTGATATTACATGTGAGTGTTCCTTGTGACAAGACCTTTCCGTTGGTACTAAACCTCTTGACCTTGACATTTGACCTACTTTTAATTTTTTTTTTTTTTTTACATTGGTCATAACTTCTAAATGGTAAATATTAGAGCTTTCATATTGTACATGAACATTTCTTGTGACAAGATCTTTCTACTGGTGCCAAGATATTTGTCCTTGTGACCTTGGCCATCTTTGGAATTGGCCATTATCGGGGGCATTTGTGTTTCACAAACACATCTTGTTATTTAAAGAATGAATTTATTGTTTTTTCGTTGGATGGAGGTATACCACGAAAAAAAGAATGAAAACTGCATCATTGCGCGTAGTGAAAAAATAATGAATTTATTCCTTATCATTTAATACCCCACCTCTGGTGTGTCCAGGGGTCCGTGTTTGCTCAACTATCTATTTGTATTGCTTATAGGAGTTATGAGATTGATCACTGTTCGTTATCTTCACCTTACAATAAAACATGATATGATTTGAGTTGAATTAACGATTTATTCTTGTCTATTCTATGTCATTTCGAGATGGGCGTGAATACACAACTTGAAAAACTTCAACTAAATATGTTAATGGCGGCTTCCACGAAGTGTTGTTTATTGTCTTGTGGACTGAAGAATGCAATTTTAAAAGGATGACTTAGAGATAAGTTCTGTTGAGAGAAAATTGCTGGAATTTTGTTGAGTGGAACTGGAATTAAGTGCAAGGTTCAATGTCGGTACTAACGGCAAACGTGGGACATGTGCATGAACACGATGTGGGATGCCAGGTAGGGTTCTCTTGAGGGTTGTCACGGCTTCCATGTGGACAAGTGAGTGTTACAGAGGGCTTTTCGAATTTTATCAGTGAATCCCTAATGGTACCTTCACATTCACGGATTTTTCTTACGGATCCTTAAGTATTCCACAAATCCTTAAAAGTACACGGATTGTTACGATTTAGACACGGAAACCGACGAGTGATTTACGAATGCTTGCGATTGACTACGAGTCGGAGATCCATAAGGACTCGTAAGAAAAATCCGTGAGTGTGAAGGTGGTATTAATGTATTCGTAAAGTAATCGTGTCTATACGTAAAGCGCTCGTAATGACTCTGAACAATCCGTAAAGCGATTGTAACCCGACGTGAATGAAATCGTAAATATCACTTAGGCATTATTAATCATCCGTAAACAACTCGTAAACTATCCGTAACATATCGTAAACTAACTGCAAAGATTCGTAAAAAAAAAAACCCAACTTTTTACGAGTGTTTTACGGATTGTTACGAGCAGTTTACATGATCATGCGATCAGTCTACGATACTTACGGATTGTTACAAGTTATTTACAGGAAATGAAATCCGTGGACAATCGTGAAAATTGTTTTGACATGTCAAAAAATTTGCCCCTACTTTCACGGATCCTTACGAGTGTGTTGCGAGTTGCGACGAGTTGTTAACGGATACCGACGAGTGATTTACGAATGCTTGCGATTGACTACGAGTCGGAGGTCCGTAAGGACTCGTAAGAAAAATCCACCTGTTGTAACATCGTACGGAAGCCCCGTTTCGGTGCACACTCATAAACATATTACGCCGGAGTTCGAAACCATAGTCGGTAAGGGCTACGATATTGTAGTATCTCTGAGGCAGTTTGCGGTGTATCTGGCATTTGGGTTCGTGACATGAAGGAAGTTGTCGCAAGGTGCAAACTGGACTATTGTCATCTCCGGTTGAATACATTTGACTCTTGGCCCGGAATTGCAGATGCAAGAGGTGTGTTATTATTTTTTTTAGGGGGGGGGGGTCCTCAAATACCCATGCATATTTCATTTTGCCTAATTAATTATTATTTATATTTGATATTTGTTTGTTTTTATTGAATAAATTCATATAGATCGATAAAATTGTTAATGTTTTCTTTGGAGAATTCCCTATCTATAAATATATCTAAAAATACGAAGCATCCAGAGGAATCACCAACATTCCAATAGAAAGTAGTTGCGTCAAATTTTTTTTCGTTGCATACGATATTCCAGTAATTTTCCAACCAATGAAAAAGCGTGAAACATATAAAATTAAATGATAAGGGGTTGATCTATAGCTCTCTGGTGGTCTGTCCCAATACTTTGGAGAGAGCTTCACATTTGCAACTAATGCGGATACAACAAAACAAACGACTATCTGATTTTTAATCAAACTTTAATTATCCTTTACTATAATTTCAGACACTATGGGGTATTCCATTTAAAGAGACTGACCGGTCTGAAAAAAAGAAAAGAATGAAAAAAAACCCATGAAAGATCATTCTATATGATACATGTATCAAACATTTACCAATATGGCTTATCCTACAATGCTTAAACTTGTATCTTATAAAGTAGAAGTCGGATTTTATCTATCGTCCACAACTTGTGATTCCTGAGTATATTTCATCATGACTGATTGATTGATTGAATATTGTTTAATCAATATCGAGAATATTTCACTCATATGGAGACATTACCACTGCCGGTGAAGGGCTGCAAAATGTAGGCCTATGCTCGGCGCATATGGCCATTGAGCAGGGAGAGATCTCTATCGTGCCACACCTGCTGTGACATGGGACCTCGGTTTTTGCGCTCTCATCCGAAGGACCGCCCCATTTAGTCGCCTCTTATGACAAGCAAGGAGGTACTAAGGACCTATTCTAATCCGGATCCCCACGGGATTTTTTCATCATGAAACTTTTACCAAAAATTTTTAGTATTAAAGAGGTTCGCACCTGACATTTGGAGTAATGTCAATTTTTTGGGAAGTGTATTTTTAATTTTTATGTTGAAGGAGAATTGGGAAATTGAAAAGAAAAAAATCGCAATGCTTGTTATTGAGTTATAGTGATCTAAACACGCCCTTTGTGCACTTAAAATTTATTCAATTAAACTTGATTTGTTTGTTGGTGTCAACATAATATAAGCAATAGAAATCAATCATTACATAAAATAGATACATAATCATGTCTTCAAACAATAGATATTAAAAAAAGTTTAAAGTGACTGATTCACGATTTTCCTCCAAATTTTGTTTTTCACTTTAAATGATCAAAATCTACAGTCTAGAAGGTTTCACAAGAAAAGGTTATTCATCACAGTGGCGTAGCTAGGTTTGAAATATTTGTAAGCAGGGGGTCTGGGGGCTGCCCCCAGAAGCTGACGACATTTTTCTTATTATATAATAAAAATTTAATGAAAATATTTGTAAGCACGTGCTTATAGTGCTACAGTGTAGGTACGCCACTGCGTCATGATAGAAGTTCATTATAGAGAGCTTATTTGTTTTTACAACAAAGATGGAGGTGTGTTATTGTTTACGGGGTTTTCAAAATAAATGGATACTGATCCAAGTTTATATATATCACATCTCAAGTATAGTAGAATGTGTCATTTAAAAGTTAAAATTTGTGATTGTACAAAATCAAGATGCTTTTTAAAAATTACAAAATTCACGTTTCACTGGTTTGTTTCTTTACATAAAAAGACTCATGTCTTGGTTTACATAACTCGGAATCGAAGATAAAACCTTGCATTCAGACGGTCCAAATTTTGATGTCAGCATTAAATGAGCTATATTTTTTAATCTTTAGCATAAACAATTCTTTCGAAAAATGTGAACCAGTCCCTTTAATATAAGTAATGGAAATAAATAATGACCTTTTTGCACTTGATAAACGAAAAACTTCATATCAAATTTGAGAGTTTAAAAAGACATTTAAGGAATAAATAAATGTCATTTTCTAAAATTTCACATAATGTTCAAGGTCCTGTTTAAAATTTAAAATGGAAATGAAAAAAGTGGGGGTTGGAGACCAAATTTTTAAATTATTGATGAAAATATTTTAAACAAAATTTCGAGTTAATTGATTTAAACTTTTTTAAGATTCGGTGTTCTATCTGGATTGATTGTAAAAACTCCGGGTTAGAATAGGTCCTCAGTACCCCCTTGCTTGTCGTAAGAGGCGACTAAATGGGACGGTCCTTCGGATGGGACCGCAAAAACCAAGGCCCCGTGTCACAGCAGGTGTGGCACGATAAAGATCTCCCTACTGAATGGCATAAGCGCCAAGGTTATGCCTAAATTTTGCAGCCCTTCACCGGTAATGTTGACGTCTCCATATGAGTGAAATATTCTCAAGAGGGACGTTAAACAATATAAAATCCATCAATCCCCTCCTTTCATCCTTTCGCCTTCCAAGGAGGACTGTTAGATTTTGCATTTGGCTCAAGAATTATGGTGTCCGGATAGGGCCATTTGCAAAAGCGTGACTGCATGTTAGTCACAACACGCCGTCACGTCACCAAGCAACGCGCCTTCGCGCAGACAAGCAATGCACCTTCGCGCTCTCACGACATCAAGCAACGCGCCTTCGCGCTCTCACGCCAACAAGCAACACACCTTCGCGCCGTCACGCCAACAAGCAATACGCCTTCGCGCCGTGTTGCTTATTGGCGTGATGGCGCGTTGCTTGTCTGCGCGAAGGCGCGTTGTTTGTTGGCGTGAGGGCGCGTTGCTTGTTGGCGTGATGGCGCGTTGCTTGTCTGCGCGAAAGTGCGTTGTTTGTTGGCGTGAGAGCGCGAAGGTGCGTTGCTTGTTGGCGTGACGGCGTGTTGTGACTAACGCGCAGTCACGAAACTCGGCTAAAAAGTGCCTTATATTAACCATTTCTGAACGGGTATTGATCATATACCACACAAGTAATAGGGATATGACTTTCAGACAAATGTCACCCAAGGTCATTTTGTAAAGGTCAACGTCACTCAACACATACCTTCGATATGAAAAAGAAACCTTCATTTCATCATTGTGCGAGTCATTTGTCATATGAAGTAGTTCATTGGTTAGATTTATTTGGGTGAACATTGCTAAAACGCGGAACGGAAGACGTAACAGAGAACGGAAAATATTTTATGCAATAATGTGATGAGGAAGTCAGCATTTTGTAAAATCGAAGGTTTATTATGAATAAGGGAAGCAGAAATTACAGAGAGAACAGGAAGTCATCCTCAGAATCCACCATTTCATACTAATGCATTATTAGGATTTTAAAACGGTGGATTCTGTGGATGAATGTACCAACAGGTGCTTGCTTAACATTTTTGCATAGTAAGTTTTAATAAAAAATATTAGTAAGTGCCTGTTGGTACCATCCTTTTTCCCGGCTTTGTCACCCCAGATAATGAATTATCATTGTTTTCTGCATGTCACACTCCCTGTTGTAAGTACACACATACACGGTATTATGTGTAAATACATGTACAGTAAGTTAATGTTGTAAGTACACACATACACGGTATTATGTGTAATTGTATGTACATATGCGTTAATGACGTTTAGCCAAAGAGTGGGGGGAGCATATAAACCACGTGTGTTCTTTTCATTTTCTACCCATAGGTGTCACTGCTCGCTAACACCTCTGTCAATGCCGAAATTTCAAAATTCATGTGAAACGCTTTGTAAATTCTTATACAAAGATTTATCTTAATTCGCTTAATCAATTTATGATGCAATATTTTAAGATAAAGTTGTTTTATCGCTTATAAACAATTCCCAAATTGTTGATTTTCATCAAAATGAATCATTTCCCCGATTTTTAGGCGTTATCTTATCTACATTAATCATCTAATTCTTAAATTCCGTCTTCTGTTCCGTTTTCCGTTCCGCTTATTAGCAACATCCGATTTATTTCGGGGAGCATCCATTAATTTTACTGATATTCTTGTTTACGTCCCGTCGAGAATTTTTCACTCATATGGAGGCATTACCATTGCCTGTGAAGGGCTGCAAAATTTAAGTTTATGATCGGCGCTTATGACCTTTGAGGAGGGAGGGATCTTTATCGTGCTACAACTGCTGTGACACGAGACCTCGGGTTTTGCGGTCTCATCCGAAAGACCGCCCCATTTAGTTGCCTCTCACGACAAACAGAGGATACTGAAGACCTATTCTTACCCGGACCCCCATGGGACTATGTAACAGTATATATTGTAATATATGTAGTAGTATAGATGTAATTTATGTTTGTGAGCGTGATTATATATTTTTAATAAAGCATCTTTTTGAAACAAGTTTTTACAACATTTCACTGTTTTTGAATCTATTTTGAGATTTCAGAGAAGAATGGAGCGCTTATCCTTATTTTCTCTTCCAGTTCACTGACAACAGTTCTCTGCCTTCAGTGTTTTATATAGAGACTTTTATTACATACATGTATCTTATCTAGTAGATTATTAGATAAATCGTACGTTTATGCGAACACAGGAACCATTTTTTGTCAACTTTCTGTAAGGTTGGGTTTGGTCGGTGTTACAGATATATATCGTTCAGCTAAATGGTTGCCAGTAAAGGCTGCAAGATTGACCCCTTAAGGCTATAGTGATCCCCTAGCTAACATCTCTTAGCAAAATAGCAGACAAACTTGTTTTCAAAGTCGGTTCATTGGTGAATGTTATCCGGAAGTAAAAATCCAGCTATGTGATCAAACATTGTATTTACTCGGCCATTTCCACGCGCGACAAATACTAGTAGTCAATTACAGAAATGGCCGAGTAGTTAAGACTGCAAAATGCTAAATGTGGTGCGCAAATAGGAAGGACCCCCTGAGTTAATATCAGCGATATTCGTCGAGGCTGAATATTTGAACTGACGCTTCTTCCAAATCTCAGACCAGTGTCACATAAAGTGATTCGGGTTTTGCCTGAACTTCAGCCGCTTGTTGCGATTACAATGGTTTAAAATAAATGTCTTGTCTGCTTCAACTTTTCGCCTTAAACATCCTATTAACGCCCTATCACAACGAAACATGTATTTCTTACCTTTACATAGTGTAAATCCCACAGTAGATCAAGTTGGCTATTTTTGAAGCTGTTGCAAATGACTACCATTTCATATTTACCTTCTCAACACAGAAAAGTTCCGATAGTCTATTTCATGATATTTTGTACTACGATTGGAGATACAGAACTTACGGAATAACAATTACTTTATACAAAACATTTAAACATATAAATTTAAAGCAATGAAAAGAAAACTGTAATTTTTAACCAATCTATTTGAAGGCCTCCTAAACTATTTGATGAAGCGGACAAGGAATCCCGTTTAACTCATTTTAATCGCAACAAGCGGCCAAAGTTCAGGCAAAATTTCCCGAGTCACTTTGTGTGACACTGGTCTGAGATTCGGAAGAGGCGTCAGTCCAAATATCCAGCCTCGACGAATCTCACTGAGATTACCCCTGAGTATACATAGTAAAATCTCATTTCGCTTGCATGAAATTGCGAGGTTGACCCTCGTTATCTGTTCACCTTAATAAACGTAGCGCATGTTCTTAGCCCTTAAATGTCAACATTATTTTCTAACTTTATATGAGTATGAAATTCTAAATCAAAAACGTTGGTGGTCCTCAAATGATTTTCGATGAGCAATTTCTTGATATCAAGCTTGTATTTTCTAGATACTAAGACGCATAAATCTTTTTGCGGAATTTTATCTCGAACTGCGCGCCGTAATTGATTGAGTTATTTATAGAGTTCTGTCCTTGCGAATCATTTTCTTTTTCGACAATGAGTTTATACAATTTTCTTTATTATTCATAATAGAATACCTCTTTGTTCCGGTGAGACGGGTTTAATTGGGTGTGGCACTGCCATACAATTGGGTTATGTTATTGATGTATTTGTGTTTATTTTTTCCAAAATATTCATGACAATGTCTTTGTTGACTGAGTATTTGATATGTTGTATAAGTTTGGAAAGAAACAGAGTATTTAGTGTGTTTTATTTCTTTTCCTTGTAATAGCTCATTGCCAATTTGAATATATAATAAAAATAGTGACATTGAACCAAAATCTTTGTCATAATACCTTTCACAAATAATCTTCTCCAGTGAATGGCATCTACTTTTTACAAGCGTCATTTGCCCGCGGATTGTCGTAGCAGCAATGCACTTCCGGTTGCGAAATTTCTTCTTATCACTGCCCCTCCACTTCAATGGCCTGTAACCAAAGGAACGCAACCCTGTGTGCCACCTCAATCTGCCCATAATTTCGTGTCCTCCAGTATAGTAAATACCTTTAACATATTGTGTTCATTATGTTTTCGTGATTTATCAAACACTACATGTATCTTAAACTCAGTATGATTTGGGTTCACTTTCGTTAAAGTTTGAGTATAAAATGTTAAGTTTTATGTATTTGAAATAGCTCTGTAACAACTCGCGACTCAGTAATCAATGACAATCATCTCACTGTCCCCTGCTTTTGCAAAAAAAACCCACAAAAAAAAAACAACGCGGGATGCCAACTAATCTTCCCTTGAAGGCTTTGTCAATTAGTTCGTTCCTTAGTCCGTCTTACAAACTTTAAGATGGCACATAAGATACTTCTATTCATATTTATTGTGCACATTCCCTATCAGAGATTGGGTCTCTCCCCTAACACCGTCAATTTGTGAGCTCAATTCCCTCAAAAGGAAATGCGATTTTATCATCAGATAATGCATTTTTTACTTTTATACTACTTAGGCGTATTTCGAAAGTTTGCGATTTACTCGTACATAAAGAGGTTGAATATATTTACCACCAGACATTTTTTTGCCCAGAAACCTCTGCTCTCTTCTGGATGAGATTTCAACCGGGTAGCCTTGTAATATCCAGCACGCATTCTATAAAATACAAGTGTATGATGATAAAGCTCCTGTGTTGAATTAAATATGATTTTCGTTATTTAGATGTAATATATACGGTGTAAATAAGATGTATACTCTGTGTACTCAAAGATTAATGAAAATTCTGCATAATTATTCATCTGAAAAAATACCGGAAACTGCAATTTCTGTGGATTCCATGCAATACAGCGTACCTCCTATAGTTTCCAAAGAGGATTAAAATCCTACAGTAAGGCACGTGTACAACCTACAGTAAGGCACGTGTACAGCCTACAGTGTCGGACGTATACAGTCTACAGTAAGGCACGTGTACAACCTACAGTAAGGCACTTGTACCAGCCTACAGTAAGGTACGAGTACAGCCTATAGTAAGGTACGATTACAGCCTACAGTAAGGTACGAGTGCAGCCTACAGTAAAGCACGTGTGCAGTCTACAGTAAGGCACGTGTACAGCCTACAATAAGGTACATGTATCAACCTAGAGTAAGAAACGTGTACAGCCTACAGTAAGGCACGTGTACAGGCTAGAGTAAGGTAAGTGTACCAGTCTACAGTAAGGCATGTGTACAGCCTACAGTAAGGCACGTGTACAGCCTACAGTAACGCACGTGTACAGACTACAGTAAGGCACGAGTACCAGCCTACAGTAAGGCACATGTACTAGCCTACACTTTGGTATGTGTACCAACCTGCAGTACACCAAGTGTACAGCCCCCAGTACGGCACGTGTACAGTCTATAGTAAGGCACGAGTACAGCCTACAGTAAGGCACATGTACCAGCGTACAGTAAGGTACAAGTACCAGCCTACAGTAAGGTACATGTACAGCCTACAGTAAGGCACGTGTACAGTCTACAGTAAGGCACGTGTACAGTCTAAAATAAGGCACTTGTACAGTCTACAGTAAGGCACGTGTACCAGCCTACAATAAGGTACATGTATCAACCTAGAGTAAGAAACGTGTACAGACTACAGTAAGGCACGTGTACAGCCTACAGTAAGGTAAGTGTACCAGCCTACAGTAAGGCACGTGTACAGCCTAGAGGAAGTTAAATGTACCAGCCTACAGTAAGGCATGTGTACAGCCTACAGTAAGGCACATGTACAGCCTACAGTAAGGTAAGTGTACCAGCCTACAGTAAGGCACGTGTACAGCCTAGAGGAAGTTAAGTGTACCAGCTTACAGTAAGGCAAGTGTACAACCTACAGTAAGGCACATGTACAGCCTACAGTAAGGCACGTGTACAACCTACAGTAAGGCACATGTACAGCCTCCAGTAAGGCACATGTACAGCCTACAATAAGGCACGAGTACAGCCTACAGTAAGGCACTTGTTACAGCCTACAGTAATATAAGTGTACCGGCTTACAGTAAGGTAAGTGTACCAGCCTACAATAAGGCATGTGTACAGCCTACGCAAAGGCACGTGAAGAGCCTACAGTAAGGTACGAGTACAAGCCTACAGTAATACAAGTGTACAGCCTACAGTAAAGCACGTGTACAGTCTACAGTAAGGCACGTGTACCAGCCTACAGTAAGGCACGTGTACAGCCTACAGTAAGGCACGTGTACAACTTACAGCTTAAAGGAATGTGCGGTACTAGCCTAAATAAATGTTTATGTACCAGCCTGAAGGAATGTGTATTTACCAGCCTAGAGGAATGTGCATGTACCAGCCTAAAGGAATGCGTATATACCAGCCTAAATGAATGCGTATATACCAGCCTAAAGGAATGTGTATATACCAGCCTAAAGGAATGCGTATGTACTAGCCTAAATGAATGCGCATGTGCTCTACACGAAGGTATGGTACCATGCGGTGAATGTTATTTACAGTGTACTCACCATTGGAGTTTTACGAAGAGGCTTACTTTTACAATCGACGGCTGACTTTTATAATTTAAAGGGGCCAGCTCCAAATTGAAAAATTTGAAAGGGGTATTTGCAAAATTCAAAGACTTTACCGCATTCAGTTGTTGTATATTGTTTAACATCCCACTCGATAATTTTTCACTCATATGGGGTCGCGGTAGCTCAGTAGTGGAGCGTTCGCTTCGTAACCGGGAGGTCGTGAGTTCAAGCTCCGCTCGTGCCATGCCTGAGATTGATATGGCAAACATAAGGCGTTAAAATAGGTAGTGATTGCTCCTTCGCCAAACGCTCGGCATTTAGAAGTGAGAATCACGAGTCATTCAGGTATGACCTTAAAAACGGAGATGTGTTGGCACGATAAAGAAATCTCACTTCTACGGCGTTAATCTCTAAACATAGGCCGGGTCTACATTTGTGGTGCATCACCTACAGATGGTGACCTTTCAATATGAGTGAAAAATTCAGAAATCATATGGAAACGTCACTATTGCCGGTGAAGGGCTGCAAAATGTACGCCTAAGTTCGGCGCTTACGGCCTTTGAACAGGGAGGGATCTTATATCATGCCACACCTGTTGTGACACGGGACCTCGGTTTTTCCGGTCTTATTCGAAGGATCGCCTTATTTAGTCGCCTCTTACGACAAGCAAGGGGTATTGCAGAGGACCTATTCTAACCCGGACATCCACGGGATACGGCACTTCTAAAGGCCAAGCACATGTCAAATGTTTATATCGATGATGAATACAATATACTAGGGAGTAATCGATTTTCATGGGGGCCAATATTTATGAGTCATTATCACAAACATTGTTGATACTATGTATTATGATTTAAATGTATACAATTACACATCACTTATTGGTTGTCTCTATATTTAAACCTAGAGATCCAACACGAAAGAGAGGGAAACAAGGACGTAGCATTTTTTTTCAAAATGAGAGGGAGGAGCTATGAAAAAAATATCACTCGACAAGCCTACCCCCAACCCCCTTCCTCAACGTTTTGGTCTGGTATAGAGCTACCGTCCAAAGGTATGTGTGTGTGGGTGGGTAGGGGTTGCTTTGTTCCTGGGGGAGCCAGAATCCTAAGATGTGAGGTATAGAGAACATTTAAGCTTTCAGGGCTGATGACACATTATTTAGAAATGTCAGGATAACTTGAGGTCGTCTGCTTACAATGAGTGCGCTGTGGAACACTTATGATATACAGTAAAGCTTAAAAAGACTTTCTTTTTATAGCAATTTTCTGGGTCCCTTCATGCATTTCTCAGCTCGTCATTCGCAGTTAATTAATTACATGTACATTTGAATATCGATAAATTTAACTCAATGAAATATTAAAACGAGTACATGTAGTGCATTGTGAAAGTGTCGAACAAATGTAGAAAGAATAGGAGTTGCTAAAGAGTTTACAATACTCTTGTAATAAACATAATTGTCGGTTTTTGGTGTTTTTACTGAAGCAGTCTGTATACTCATTTCGGTCCATTTTCTGTAGTTGGAGTTGATCCCTTTAAATTGTAAAAGTCAGCCACCGATTGTAAAAGTAAGTCTCTTCGTAAAACTCCATTAGTCACCATACTTACTATCTCGTATCTAGTATCAATATACTTTATATCAAAGGGGGAAAGACCACGAGAGAATACTGACCCAAGCATCAAACCAAGTAAACTTCTGTCTCTCACTGATAAAATAGCAGGAGTTTCTGTGCTGAAACCATCCGGAACCGCATTTACCATCGGCGGAAACTGAGAAAAGAAACGAAACAACATAGACCATATACGGTAGTGAATCAGGGAGCCACACATTCCCACTGAAACAGACGACAGGAGGAGCACGAGAATTAAGGCGCGAAAAATTAGAAAGTGGTCAAAATATTAGAAATGTTTCTTAAAGCTGACATGAAATAATAAATATAGTATAATTCTATATGTCCGCCATATTTCTCTGCTAATCCGCCATATTAGTTGTAGTTTCTATTGTTATTTGTATCAGGGTTCGCATGGTATATA
>NC_079169.1:37679508-37807008 GCF_947568905.1 Ostrea edulis
CTTAAGGCCGGCTTTTATATTCATAAAAATATTGAAAATATTCACTTTGGTATTTCAACAAAGCAATAAGCTTTCGCTCCGATTAATTTCTCCATCTTTAATCCATAAACATATTGTCATATATTTCAAACAAGATTAATCTTATTGATTCATGTTTGGCTTTGATGTAGATCGTGCGGTTTTTGAAAGCTTTTAATTTCGGGAGATTGGTAGTTTTGATACTTTTGCAAGCAGTTGGTACCAGTCATCAAATATTTTGCGAGGTTGTAAATCCTCGTGAATAAACTAGAATTTAAGTAAACACTGTTAAACCGGGTCTACCAGTCTCAGGTAAACACCGTTAAACCGGGTCTACCAGCCTCAGGTAAACACTGTTAAACCGGGTCTACCAGCGTTAGGTAAACACTGTTAAACCGGGTCTACCAGCCTCAGGTAAACATTGTTAAACCGGGTCTACCAGCCTCAGGTAAACACTGTTAAACCGGATCTACCAGTCTCAGGTAAACACTGTTAAACCGGGTCTACCAGCCTATGGTAAACACTGTTAAACCGGGTCTACCAGCTTCAGGTAAACACTGTTAAACCGGGTCTACCAGCGTTAGGTAAACACTGTTAAACCGGGTCTACCAGCCTCAGGTAAACACTGTTAAACCGGGTCTATCAGCGTTAGGTAAACACTGTTAAACCGGGTCTACCAGCCTCAGGTAAACATTGTTAAACCGGGTCTACCAGCCTCAGGTAAACACTGTTAAACCGGATCTACCAGTCTCAGGTAAACACTGTTAAACCGGGTCTACCAGCCTATGGTAAACACTGTTAAACCGGGTCTACCAGCTTCAAGTAAAATCTGATAAACTGGATCTACTCTACGAAGAAATTCGTTTATACTCAGGGCGAGACTGATAAAATGGGATTTGTTAGCTTAGCTGCAGAACTGTAGCTCTATGAGAAAATATTGGGACAAGTCTGTCCCTGATTTTTTCAGAGAGCTACAGTTCCGCAGCTACTACTAGTTCTGAATATAGTAACTGATAAAAGCCGGTCTACTCCAAGTAGACACGGAATATTCTGGGGTCATTTAAATTCGAGAGGCTCAATTTTCGTGGATTGTTGAGATTCTACAGTTTCGTTCGAAATTTTGCGATATAGTTTCTGTACAATGAATCTTTAAATATTTTGTGTATTTCGTCAAGGTTTGAAATTCTTGGGATAATGTACGAAAATTGACCCCCCCTCCCCCCCGAAATCTAATGATTCCATAGTTTAGGTCACCTACATGTTTGCCAATGCAGTGTTCTACGAGACAAACGTTTGAGTGGGGAGTGAAACGGCTTGCGTGACCTAGGCTAATGATTCCACAGTAAAACAAAATGATAATGTACGGAGTATTAGTGTTCCACTATACTAGACTGTTTCTACCTGTTGACTGAGATAAATAATAATCACCATACCTATGTTCGGCAGCAGACTCAGGACGACGAGAACTGTTATCTCCTTCATGTCTGATTGTCCACGGGACGGAGACAGAAATGATTCAGCAGGGAGGGAAAAGATTGATATATCGCCTGCTAATATCCGTCATGAAAAGAACTAATATGAAGGAATGTATAGAACTTTATTAGGGAGACATGTGTTACTTATAGCTATAGAAACATATTGAACTGGGAGAACACTGCACCGGCCACGGTATTTGACCTTATGCACTGTGGGTATTCCGTGGCGAACACGTGAAACACGCATAAATGAATAGTGTTCACTCAATTCTTAACGTCATCATTCATACTGTCAAAATTATACTTTTGTACTTAATTTGGAGGACGAATCTATAATTTCTTTTCTTTATCAATTTATGTTAAACTTGTTTTCATTGCCTAACAAAGTATAAATCGTTTCAATTAAACAGTACACTCTTACCCTATTATTTGATAAGATTGACAGGACATCTAAGCGAAAAAAGAGGACGCTTTAGCGGCAGAGAAGTTGACATTGAGCGGACGATAATAAGTATATTAGAGCGGATTTTCTAAACGTGTTATGGATACTTAAGGGGAAGATTTTCAACACTTTTTACAGCGCTCTTCTTAGAGTCTTTTGATTTATATATAAACATGAGGCCTGCTCATGATCCGTAGACGTACGCGGGACTTGTTTGTAATATGTGTATGTACATGGGGCCTGTTTGTAACCTGTGTATGTACGTGGGGCCTGTTTGTTGTAACCTGTGTATGTATGTGGCGCCTGTTTGTAACCTGTGCACGTATATGGGATCTGTTTGTAATCTGTGTATGTACGTGGGGCCTATTTGTAATATGTGTATGTACGTGGGGCCAGTTTGTAACCTGTGTACATACGTGGGGCCTATTTGTAATATGTGTATGTACGTGGGGCCTGTTTGTAACCTGTGTACATACGTGGGGCTTATTTGTAACCTGTGTATGTACGTGGGGCCTGTTTATAACCTGTGTACGTACATGGGGTATGTTTGTAATCTGTGTATGTACGTGGGCCCTGTTTGTAACCTGCATACATACATGGGGCCTGTTTGTAACCTGTGTACGTACATGGGGCATGTTTGTAATCTGTGTATGTACGTAGGGCCTGTTTGTAACCTGCATACATACATGGGGCCTGTTTGTAACCTTTGTATGTACGTGGGGCCTGTTTGTAATATGTGTACTTACGTGGAGTCTATTTGTAACCTGTGTACGTACATGGGGCTTGTTTGTAATCTGTGTATGTACGTGGGGCCTGTTTGTAACCTGTGTACATACGTGGGGCCTGTTTGTAACCTGTGTATGTACGTGGGGCCTGTTTGTAACCTGTGTACGTACGTGCGGCCTGTTTTTGATATGTGTATATATGTGGGGCTTGTTTCTAACCTGTGTACGTACGTGGGCCTGTTTCTAACCTGTGGACGTACGTGGGGTCTGTTTGTAACCTATGTATATACGTGGGGCCTGTTTCTAACCTGTGTACGTACGTGGGCCTGTTTGTAACCTGTGTATGTACGTGGGCCTGATTGTAACCTGTGTACGTACGTGGGCCTGTTTGTAACCTGTGTACGTACGTGGGGCCTGTATGTAATATGTGTACATACGTGGGGCCTGTTTGTAATCTATGTATGTACGTGGGCCTGTTTGTAACCTGTATACATACGTGGGGCCTGTTTGTAACCTGTGAATGTACGTGGGGCCTGTTTGTAACATGTGTACGTACGTGGGGTCTATTTGTAACCTGTGTACGTACTTGGGGCTTGTTTGTAATCTGTGTATGCACGTGGGCCTGTTTGTAACCTGTGTACATACCTGGGGCCTGTTTGTAACCTGTGTACGTACGTGCGGCCTGTTTGTAATATGTGTATATATGTGGGGCCTGTATGTAGCCTGTGTGTCTACGTGGGCCTGTTTCTAACCTGTAGACGTACGTGCGGCCTGTTTGTAACCTATGTATATACGTGGGGCATGTTTGTAACCTGTGTACGTACGTGGGTCTGTTTATAACCTGTGTACGTACGTGGGCTTGTTTGCAACCTTTGTACGTACGTGGGGCCTGTTTGTAACCTGTGTATGTACATGGGTCTGTTTGTAACCTGTGTACGTACATGGGGTCTGTTTGTAACCTGTGTACGTACGTGGGCCTGTTTGTAACCTGTGTACGTACATGAGCCTGTTTGTAACCTGTGTATGTACATGGAGCCTGTTTGTAACTGGTGCACGTACGTGGGGCCTGTTTGTAACCTGTGCACGTATGTGGGGCCTGTTTGTAACATGTGCACGAACGTGGGGTCTGTTTGTAACCTGTGTATGTACGTGGGGTCTGTTTGTAACCTGTGCACGTATGTGTGACTTGTGAACTCATGATCCGTGTACCTACGTGGGCACTGTTCAGGATCCATGTACCACGTTAGGACTGTTTATGCACTGTTCTCGTTAATATTTTGAAGAGTTGTTATATCAGATGATGCAGAAGAAGTGCAAAATTTGTTGTATGAAACTGCATCAAATCAGTTATTGCTCTCATCAATTAACTTGATGCGCACGTCAATGTGTTCATATTATTACTTGCAAAATTTGATTCGGAGCTCGATATGAATGATTCTATCATTTCTTTAATTAATTCAGTAGAAAGTATTTCTGATTATTTACAACGATTCTATATAAGGCTATAATGCACGCATGAATTCTTTTAATGAGAGAAACAAATTATTTAAAGAGTTCATCAATTCAATGGTGGATATGTTGAATTGAAGATATTTCTTATTGAATAATTGCTCTGTCTGAAGGAATTATTGCCCGCATCAATTGAATTATTGATATTAATAATTCTATTGAAGAGGGCAATAATTCACTTATTGCGCGTATTAAATGAATTGATGCGCGCAATAATTGAATTATTCCTCTCATCAATTGAATTATAGAGCGCATCAATTCAGTTGTTAATAACATCAATGAATTAGAAAAGAGCAACGATTCAATTACAGCATGCATCAATTCAGCAGAATAATTAATACTATCAATAATTCAATCAATGCGCGGAAAACTTTAAATTGTGGGAAATCATTAATTATTTGAAGAGATCGTTAACTGAATTGTCGCGCGCATCAGTGAATTGATATCTTTAAATAATTAATGATATCTTCAATTATTTCAGTCTATGTTAATGTGGCACTGCATGTACATGTATATGAACAAAAACTCACCAAACTGAGTGAATATGTTCCGATTGCAGTTACTATTTTAAATATAAGCTAAATGTAGAAAAATTAAAATGATCTATATAATTGCTTACATATTATCATTAGATATCATGAACAAAAAATCGAATGTATAGGATAGGTGAATTTCTTCACCATGTGTCTTCCTGGCTCATCAAGCGATGTACAGATTCTTGTGTGCATAAATTAATCCTTTTCACACGAGTGTCATTTCAGTCTTCCACAGGCACCTTAAAGCTGACATGAATTAATAAATACGTACACCTTTCTCATCTTATCCGCCATATTTCTCTCGGGTAGCCTAATTTACTCTACCCGTATATACCCCAAATGTGATTGTCACACCTGAGTGATTTTTCTAGGTGGACTCGACCAGTTCACATCTCCGATAGTAATATATAGGGAATGCGAAACAAATAAAATAACAGTTTAAAACATTATGCTTTGCTCAAAATTACAAAATGTTTATTGTATACCAATGCAACATTCCGAAAGTTTAGATAATTTAGAAAAGATGCAAAAAAAAAAAGAAAAAAAAAAGAAGCTTTTCTTGCATACTTACAAGTGCATGCAAGTATTTGTAGTTTCTTATGAAATAAATGCGGAGAAATCATTTGCCAATTACATACTGATAGAATGGAATAAGCAAAGAGCATAAAATATATTATTTATATCAATTCTTGCAAAATACAGGTCCATGCCATATGCATAATATGTAATGCACGTGGCATATTCGCCAAAAAAAAACTCGTATCAAATACGGACGTCTAATCAACAGGTATCGGAGATGTGCACTTACCGAAAATATTAGATTCTCTTTATTCTGATAAATCCACGAAACAAAATGATAAACTCCATTTGTATTTCGTTAGAACTTTACAACAAGTTGTCATTCCATTATACAGACTGCGACACACTTCACCCGTGCCAAATAGGGTGTATTCAATCGGGGGAGATGTCAGAGTCGAAAATTTTTCCTGTATTGAATGCTTGTCTGGTCGAGGTTTTGCAGTTTATAGAAATCGGGAATCTAATCATATACACTGAGCATCTGGTTGGATATATTGCGTGCTCAATTCAAAATTTATCGATGATCATATACAAACTTGGATATACAAATAAGGGAATAATGATAGAAAATATACATCTGTTTGAAAATGCGGGTATTACATTTGCAATCCATAATAAACAGTTGATTACACAAAGACACATATAAAAGGAAATGTATAAACGAAAATATAGTTTTATTGTTTCTTTGGGAACCACATGATTATTTACGGTCTCCGTATGTCCATATTCATTGATTGGATATGAGAGAGAGAGAGAGAGAGAGAGAGAGAGAGAGGCTGTCCTACTTCGATGTACAATATATCATTTCACAGAAGGAAAGAAAATTGATCACTGATATAATAGTAAGCTTACAAGCATTAAAAAATTTTCAGCTATTTAAAAATTTGTTATTGACAATATATTAAAAACTTACAGGAGTTGATGCTTATAATTGAATTCATTACAAATTAAAAAAAAAAATATCAGTTTTAACTGTGCGTGTAGAAAATACTGACTTTGTATGTTAGAATAACGGAAAAAAGTAAATTTTCAAAAAAGTGGGGAGAGCAGACCATCACAGCCTCCCTGCCCACCCCAACCCCCTGTATACGTGCCTGGAACAACATCAATTCGTGTTGAAAGAAAGGTGCATATCTGCATTTTATTAAATTCCAAAGGAGCTCGGATTTATGTGTTCCCCTACTGATTATTTTGTATGCAAGATTCGTTCCCGAATTTAGAATCATGCTTTCAGTCAGAGCAGAAATAAAATCATTTTGAAGTGCATCTAGTTTGAATGCAAATGTGGGGTTCCTTCTTTTAATTTCATCAGACTCATTTGAATCCCCTCTCCCAAACTATGCAGCTTTGTTTTTATTGATATCTAAATCGGCATATGAATCCGGATATACATTATAATGTTTTTTCGTGATCATATAGAT
This sequence comes from Ostrea edulis, assembly GCF_947568905.1. Taxonomy (NCBI): domain Eukaryota; kingdom Metazoa; phylum Mollusca; class Bivalvia; order Ostreida; family Ostreidae; genus Ostrea; species Ostrea edulis. Next base: position 37,686,214 of record NC_079169.1, read on the forward strand.
ATCGATACTAAAAAATGTTGATACTCTTGCCTTTTGCATACCCTACTAATGCATTACAGTAGATTGACACTGTATCATATATATAAAAAAAAAACCTCAACACGAATTTTACTAATTTATGAATACTAACATCTTATCGAATACATTTGAATTTGAAATTTCGACGTACAGCGGTATGTCTATTTTCAGAATATATCCATTGCGCCAGATCTCCGAAATGAAAATAATCAGTATGGCATGTTACAGAAACGTTAAAATACACATATGCTATAGTCCTGCAATGCATGCATGCGATTTTTCTGAATACATGTATTTATGTATTCGTGAATGAAGTTCCTACCCTTAAAACTATCTTGGCCTTTATGCATTTTGTTTTGTGATTTTGGTTTACCATTCCTTACACTGTGTAAATGAAGTAAAACTTGGTAAAGGGTGCAATTCTACACCATACAATTAGTATGCATGCAAGTGTTGAAAAGCAAAATGTACATGTAATAACCAGACATGTATCGTCATTTTTCATGGGGTGGGGGTACAACAGGAAGAAAAAAATGGAAAATTGGATTCTTTAAAATTTCTTGCCATTCAAAATAATAATTAAAAAGATGAACGAAAACATCAATAAAATAAAACATAAAACCCAAACAAACCAAGATGTTTTATCCGATGTTCAAAGTCCTAATGTGGAGGCGAAGGGTTACAAGAGTCTTTCATTTTGACTGCCTCAATAATTTCCCCCTACACTTTATTTTCTTCCATCGTTGGGGATGGGATGGGGTGGTTAGGGTCCTCTACTATGAGTGCCTCATAATATCTTCATTTTCTTAATTGGTGGTGGTGTGTGTCTTCTACTATTATATCAGAACTTTCAAGCTGGGGTGAATTTTGGGGGGAGGGGGTTGTCACCCAATATATTTTTTATTTGCATTACAAAATAACGGCCTCTCACTTCTGCATCTGTCGGCGCGGGTTCGAAACCCGCTCGCGCCGGTGAGAAAGTTTCCCAGTTTACTTTCGGAAGGTCGATGGTCTCTTCCCGGGTACATTGTATCTGGTTTCTCTCTTCCACTAACAAAAACTGGGCGCCACCAGATAACTGAAAAATTGTTGAGTGTGGCGGAAAACATAAAAAAAAAGAAAAAAAAATAACAAAAAAGTGGATATTGTTATCAAAGGTGGGGGACAGACACTATTGACCCCTCCCCTTGATTCTACGTACTTTGACCTTTGTATTTGAGAGAGGGCCTACATATATAGGCTATGCCTGTTGCCCAATCCTGTTGAGTTTCTCAATAAAATATGTTTAGATAAAAAAAATTCTATGTGCTTGATAACTACGCATGTGATAAACTCAATTATTACATTTTGCATTACTACAATTTGCATCCGACGCAGAACGTAATAAAGCAAAATGGCATAGATATATAAGATCTATTAAGCGCCGAATTAGCATAAAATGAAGTAATTGAATTGAAAATAACATTATTTAAAGATGTGTTTAATTTTTAATTATTGCGTGCTTTAAATGAATCAAATAAATCTGTAATATCAATTAATGAGAGCAATATTGAGTTACTGTTCTGTTATACATGTATTGAATTAACGATATCATTTGTCTTAATAAGAGCGCGATTATTACAAGATCATCGTTTGAATCTCTCTCTCTCTCTCTCTCTCTCTCTCTCTCTCTCTCTCCATACACTCGTACCGTGTTGTATATGCAAATTATCTATGCACAAACAATTTATGTACCTAAAAGATTTCCTGATTTATAAATCTGCAATACTCTGACAAGCAAATCATACGGTATAAGGATTCATGGACAATACAGGGTAAATATTCTACTCTGATACTTCCCCTGATTGAAGATAGCTGATCGGCACGGGCTAAGTGTGTCGCAGTCTGTACAATGGACAATGTTGTTTACTGTTGGAATACAAATGGAGTGTACCGTTTTGTTTCATGGATTATGCTAATAAAGGGAGTTTTACTATTACTTTGAGTATTTTCGACAAGTGTACACGTACATCTTCGGTCCTTTACAGATATTACGAGTAGACCCAGGTAAATAATCATCCGCATTCGATGCTTTTTCATGGCGAGCATACATGACCATGTCTTCTTTTTTCATATAGTAGTATTTATATATTTGCATTTTGCTTGAAGTAAGTGTGAATGGTATAGATTTTATACCCTTTGTTTATTCCATTTCATCAATAGATCTAGATAATAGATGAAATATTTCTCCTCGTTTTTGTATAGTTTTGACGTATTTATTGCAAATGTACCACATTCACGTAAAGAAAAGGCATTCTATATTTATTTATCCAAAGCTTTTAGAATGATTTACTACTGTACGATATGTTTATTGTAATTTTGAGCACTGCATGGTGTTTCAAAACGTGATTTCATTTCTTCTTGGTGTCCTATAAATTGGTATCGGAGATGTACGTGTTACCTGTCGAAGCTACCCGCACAGGTAAATCGAAGACACTGATGTGAAGTGAAGCGTAGCACAACTCGTACCCTTATATACCATGCGAACCCTGATACATATAACAATAGAATATCCAACTAATATGGCGGATTAGCAAAGAAATATGGCGGACATATAGAATTATACTATATTTATTAATTCATGTCAGCTTTAAGTGTGAAGATCTTGTGTACATACACCCCGCCCTCCTTCTACTAAATTTAAAAAAAAATGTAGTGTATATGTAGCGGACAGTATAAGAGGGAACTTATACTGCCTCGCTAGAGAACTAGTTTTTCTAGTGATGTGGTAGAACCTCTCTCTTGATCACGCAAGTTAAGCAACGGCGAGCGTGAACAGCACTTGGCTGGGTGACCGCTACACGTTACAAATTGGTGTCAGCGTAGTGATTCTGGTGTTTGGCGGGAGGCCTGCTTCAGGTAGAGTCTCTTCGGAGCTCTGGATACGGACGTGGATTCGTCCGGGGACGACGGTGGTTGTCGTCGGGAACGGCGGGTGCCGTTACTGAGCAGGTGCCAAACACTCAGAGAGGACTCACGCTAAGCTTCGGGACGAAGCTTCTCCGAGTGGGGGGAAGTGTAGCGGACAGTATAAGAGGGAACTTATACTGCCTCGCTAGAGAGCTAGCTTTTCTAGTGATGTGGTAGAGCCTCTCTCTTGATCACGCAAGTTAAGCAACGGCGAGCGTGATCAGCACTTGGCTGGGTGACCGCTACACGTTACAGTAGAATCAATAATTTATTCAAAATATATGATTTCCCCGCCGATCACCTTAATAATAATTATTACATTTATTAGTATTTCACAAGTGGTCATCTCAAAAGCTTACAGAAAAGTAGAAATTGACTATTCAGAATGACTTGTGAAAGTTATTAGTGGGGGGAATCACATATTTTGGATAAATTATTGGTTCTATATTTTTAATAGATTCTAGAGGGGGTGCACATAAGATCTATACACGCTGTTCATACTTCAGGTGCCTATGCATTCTTCTGCTAACGTTTGAGTCAACTGATGGATGTTGTTTGAAGGAAGTTGGAGACGTTGAATACGTCTACCAATTTCTTCCACATATGTTCGACAGAGACAAATCAGTTGCACGAAAGTTAGACTAACAGTAACTTGTCATTAACTCTTACATTTATATAGTGTTGACTTGAAGTTGACTGTCAGTTAAACTTAACGAACATTTGTGCAACTGGGTCATTACGTATACACTGACAGTTCAGTTGCACAATGTCGTTAATTAGCGGGAAATCCTGATATTCTCGGGCGTGGTCGTGATGTCATGTTGAAACAAGAGGGAGTTTCCTGATGAGACAAGTGGTTGTTTGGAGTGCATACGAGTTGGTAAAACATGAGACCCCAAGTATGGTGGCTGATTTGTGCCACTTTACAGTTAGTCGTCTTTTCGAGGCGAAAATAAAACGATAATTATGCCTCGTTCACACGAAGAATTTAATTCGCATTAAACGTAAGTTAATGCGAATTAAATCTGAACCGCGTTCACACGGAGATTTTAATGCGCATTAGTTTACTTCGAATCAAAATTTACGTCGGGATTTAATGCGAATTAAATTTACTTCGCATTAGCTCCGTGTGTACCAACCAGACCCAACCTGACAGAAAGCAGTCCCAGGGCAGTCCCGCAGCTGTCCCAATAAACAAACCGAAAAGCAGTCCCAGTAGGCGGGGTTAGAATAACTAGTGGGAGGAGCAAAGACGACAGTGAGATTATCAATAAACATTGTCGATAATCGCTGGAGCGCGTCCATACGGTAGTCGAAAGTGAAGATAAATGACTTACAATGTAATTAAAGAGAAAAACAATACATTATACATAAAAACAGCACATAAGTAGTATAACGCGGCTCGATGGCCGGTTCAACTGAGTGCACTTTTGAGGTCAAAAGGTCAAGTTTGAGAACGGAGTGGCGAGCAGGCGAGGTAGGGCGTTGCTAAGGTAGCGCGTGTCGAGGTAGCGCTAAGGCGGCGCGTGCCTAGTGCAGTGGTGTGCAGGGGTAGGCCGATATGAAGTAGAGCGCGTGCTATGACGCAACAATGGGTCGATAGCACTATGACGCAACAATGGGAAAGAATCGATAACACTAACTAAAGTCGCTATGACGACGAGACCTGTGTGAATCCTTTAAAAATTCAGAATGAAAAACGCATGATGTGAAGTTTACACATTTATTAAATAAACAATTTAATTAATTTAGAGAGTTATTGACGTTGTGGAACATTCTATATGACGCTGTGGGTGAGCTAGGACTGGAACATTATAGCTGGCGTTGTGGAAAAACCTGCTTTTCTATGACGTCACAATAAGTATATAAACGCAATACACAATTTGCGTTGTCACTTTCATCAGCATGTCTGAGCGAATACCCAACGACTTACGGAATAGCAGAAATGGGGTCCTAACCAATTATATTGAACAGCGATTGAGATTTTTAGAGGAACAACTACACATACAGCGAGAGCGTGAATTAGAACTCCGCAGAGAAAACTGGCGACGAGTGAGATTTTTACAGCGGGGCGGGGGGATAGCCAGAGAAAAACGCCAGTTAGTGTCGGAATATTATCGAATCAAGCTCGACAGAGGCCGCCATTCCAGGAAATTTAAAGTGAAACAAAATGTGTACAACGTTACTTTCAAAGAGCTTCCAGATTCTTCCTTTATTCGGCGATTATTCAAAGATATACTCAAAAATGTGAAACGGGAAATGCAGTGCAATCCCAATGATTATGTACGGCTCAACATTCGACACCCGTCTTTGGATTCCGAGATTTGGGTTGAATTTACCCAGTCTAAAAACCTCAACGAGGATAAAATTTTAAACAAAATAGAAGCCGTACAGCAATCTAAAAAAGAGTTCCTGATGACAGACGGAGCCACACAGTTAGATTTTTTTCATGTCAAATATCCTCAAGGGAGTGGCGGTGGTATGAAGAAAAAGCATCTGCACGTGGATAAGGAGAAATTTAAGATTTCCAAGAGAGCCATCGTTCGTATTCAAAACCCCGACGATTCTTTATGTCTTCCTCGAGCTATTGTCGTGGCACAGTTACACAGTCAAAAACCCGAGGTTCCGGACCCCGAATGGGAGAAGAAATGGAAACGTATGAGACTTGGAGATGTACGAGCTCTCGACCAGAAACGACGGGCCTTAGCGCTCATGGAACTCGCCGGGTGTGCAAACGACCACCCGTGTGGGCCTCAGGAATGGGAGAAATTACATCAGGTCTTGGCTCCCGAGTATCGCTTGAAAATATTTCAATTTAAGACAAACACGCAGCGATTACGATTAGACCCCATCTACAGAGGTCAGGGGAGCGGAAAATGTTTGAACATCCTGATGGATAACGAGCATTACGATACCATAACATCGATGGCGGGAGTGACGGAAAATACATATTATTGTGATTACTGTGATGTTGGATATAGCCACATCGAAGACCACCGTACCGTCTGTCCTCACCGCTGTTCGTTTTGTTTAGCCGATTCTCCCTGTACCCCGGACGGCACCCGCACGGAATGTGCTCATTGTAAGGGTTTTTTCAGAAATGCTGCGTGTTACCAGACCCACTTGAAACCTTACAGTAGCAATACCGCGACAACCGTGTGTAATTTAATGGGACGTTGCGACCAGTGTCAGAAATGGATGTCTAACCAATTATTAAAGGGACACGCGTGCGGGGGAAAAACACAATGCCGCATCTGCAAGAAACTCGTCACCATGCCACATTGGTGCTTCGTACAACAGAAACCCAAGCCCAAACGCAACAAGGAATTAAAAATGTATATTTATTACGACTTCGAATGTACACAGGAAAACGGAATTCACACCCCTAACCTCTGTGTGGCCGAACGCGTGTGTCAACATTGCGACAGTTTAGACATCGACATGCGGTGTGATCACTGTCATGCGTTTGGCTCGCAACGCCGCTTCGTATTTCAAGGCCCCGATACCTTAAAACAGTTTATGGACTGGTTATTGGAGGCCGAGACGGACGAGAAGGGTAATGTGACTTTCAAGCACGATGAAACGACCGTCATTGCGCACAATTTCAAGGGATACGATGGGCAGTTCATCTTGAACTATCTAGTGCACACGGCCTGTATCAAACCTGCAGTCATCCTCAACGGCAGTAAAATCTTGTGTATGGGAGTGTTCGGCTTGAGATTCATCGATTCTTACAATTTCCTCCCCTTTGCCCTGGCCAAGATGCCCTCTGCGTTTGGATTAACAGAACTGAAAAAAGGTTATTTCCCCCACTTTTTTAACACGGAACAGAACCAGAATTACGTGGGGCCTTATCCCGATGCGCACTACTACAATCCTGACGACATGTCGATAACCAATCGCGAGGCCTTCTATACCTGGTACAATCAACAGGCCGGGAAAGTGTTCGATTTCCAGAAGGAATTCCTGGCTTACTGTATCTCGGATGTGGATATTTTGCGCCGGTGTTGTGCGCAATTTAAGTCTACCCTCTACGGACTCGTCCGCGTCGACCCGTTTCAGGAATCCATCACTTTTGCTAGCACGGCTAATTTAGCGTATCGCCGAGGATTCATGGCACAGGACACCATAGCCATCATCCCCAATATGGGATATCAACCGTCGCGCCGCTACTCGGCCAAGGGTTGCCGTTGGCTCACCTCCCTGGACCGCAACATACGTCATGCTAAGAACGGGGGCGAAATTACCATAGGCCCTTATACGGTGGACGGCTACGAGGAGGAATCCCGCACCGTGTACGAATTTTACGGCTGCTACTGGCACGGGTGCCCCACCTGTTATCCGAATCTGTTGATGGAAACCCACCCCCATCGAGTCCAGCAGACGTATCAAACCCTGTACGAGCAAACCTTGAAACGCGCCGCCGCCTTAGAGCAACAAGGATATACCGTCGTGAGCATCTGGGAACACGAGTTTGATCGACAAGTGAAAAACAATCCAGAGTTACAAACATTACTACGAGACCTCGATATTCAGGACCCCTTAAATCCCCGCGATGCCTTATACGGAGGTCGTACCAATGCCACGCGCCTCTATTGCGAGGAGGGAGACATGCGATACGTCGATGTGTGTTCTCTGTATCCTTACGTGTTGAAATACAGAACGTTTCCCATCGATCATCCTCAAGTCATCACCAGCGATTTCAAGAATGTGAGAGAGTACTTTGGTCTCATTCGTTATCGTGTCTTACCACCCCGAGGTCTGTATCATCCCGTCTTACCCTATAAGACGGGAGGAAAATTACTTTTCCCCTTATGCCGAACCTGCGCCGAACATCGCAACTTAGGACCCGACGATCGATGCAGTCACAGCGATTCAGAACGCAGTCTGACTGGCACCTGGGTGACCGTAGAAGTACACAAAGCTCTAGATCTCGGTTATCGGCTCGACCGCATCTATGAAGTCTGGTATTTTGAAAAGACCAGTCAGGACTTGTTTCGATCTTACATCGATACTTTTTTAAAAATTAAACAAGAAGCTTCCGGATTCCCCGATCATTGTCAAACGCCCGAACAAAAACAAGACTACATCGATGAGATCCGGCGCCGGGAAGGCATCTTCATGAATCTAATAGACATCGAGAAAAACCCCGTCCGTAGAACCATTGCCAAACTCTTTTTAAATTGTCTCTGGGGAAAATTTGCACAACGATTACAACTACCACAAACACAGTATTTAACCGATGAAGAAGAATTACAGAAAAAATTACAAGATGCCACTCTAGAAATCAAAGGAGTCGAGCTGCTGGAAAATCGAGATCATCCGGAAACTGACATGATGCTAATCAATTATCAAGAGAAAGAAGAATTCCTAGAAGACTGTCCTTTTGGAAACGTAGTGCTGGCTTGTTTTACCACCGCACACGCTCGTTTACATCTCTACGAGACGTTAGAACCTTTGGGGGATCGCGTCCTCTATTTTGATACCGACAGCATCATTTACCAACATGACGAGACCCAATTTAACCCTACCATTGTCAACAGTTTAGGCGGCTGGACCGATGAATTGAGTGGAGATCGTATCATCAAGTACATGTCGGGAGGCCCTAAAAATTATGCATACGAGACCCAGGGGGAAAAATCAATGTGCAAAGTCAAAGGACTGACGCTCAATTATCGCGCTTCTAAGATCGTCTCACTCGCTACCTTAGAAAAAATGTTAAAAGGAGAAGAAGAAGTCCACGTGCGTTATCCTCACTACATTCAGAGAACGCGCCAGCACGATGTTCGCACCATCCCCTTAGTAAAGAAATACCGCGTAGTGTACGACAAGCGACATCGGGTTCACCATTACAACACGCTTCCTTATGGATATTAGGTATAAAAAAGGAAACGCGTCTTGAGAAAAACATCAGTCTGCAAAATGAGTAAATACGGATCACTACAGAATCCTTCAGTGCCTTCCTATGGTGAATTATCGGCTCGTCTAGCGTCATTTCATACAGCCCCCGATATTCTGTTGAACTTATTACCTAACATTGCAGAAGCCGGATTCTTTTACAAAGGAATGGATGATCATGTGCGTTGTTTTCATTGCACATTGTCTCTCAAACATTGGGAACCCGGGGACGATCCTTGGATAGAACATGCCTATTGGAGCCCTCATTGTGCTTACGTGTTGTGCAATAAAAGTGTCAAATGGGTACGACAAGCCTTCAATGCCTATGCCCGCGCTAAAGACAGTGATCGCGATTGGGGAGACTTACCCTTAGACGCGGCAGGGAATCCAATGTGTACCCAGAAATGTCACATTTGTTTAGAACGAGACTTGAGAATTGCTTTTTTACCTTGTGGTCATTTATGTACTTGTGCTATGTGTGCTTCAGGACTTAGAACATGTCCTATTTGTAGAGATTCTTTTGTAGAAACGGTTCGTATTTTTACTTGTTAATAAATATGTATGATCCCATGAACTTGTGTCATTTATCAAGATGTATGCCTACGAGACACTGGCCCCGTTTCAATTGAAACATGAATTTACTATGGTGGTGGCGGGTCCCTCTAAATCGGGTAAAACGGAATTTGTGAAGCAACTGGTACAAAATACGCAGTGGATATCACCACCCCCAGAAAAAATAGTATGGTGTTATCGAGAATGGCAACCGGCTTACGAATCATTACAAGAGTCGGTGACATTCGTTCACAACATTCCTCAAGACGATGAGAAATTAGTCGCCGATCTCACTACTCGCCATTTACTCATTTTTGATGATATGATGGGCGGTAAAGCCATAGAATCTATTGTAGATTGGTTTACGCGCAAAGCGCATCATCGTAATACCAGTGTTATATATATCACGCAAAATCTATTTGATCGGGCCGTGCAACATCGTACTATCAGTCTGAATGCCCACTATCTCGTGTTGTTTAAAAATCCTAGAGATAAATCTCAGATTGGGGTATTAAGTCGCCAATTACAAATGCCTCATTTATTACCCGCGTATGATGAAGCCACCAGTATTCCTCACGGGTATTTACTAGTCGATTTAAGTCCTCAGACACCCGAGGATTTAAGATTAAGAAGTCAACTCTTTTCTACCTTAGCGGTGCACATGCCACCGAGAGTATAAATATCATTATGAATGACTATTCATTTCATTTCACAAACACCTTTCATCATGAGTAGACCTACAGCCAAGAGTAAATTAGTGAAAACGTTACGACGTTTACAGCGGGAACGGGATCCCGTTCAACGAGCCCATCTCATTGAATTAGGGCGTAAAGCCTTACTCAACTGGTTTGCCATGGGCGCTAAAAATTTATTACGAGGAGTCTTACCCGTGAATAAACTCACGGGGCGTTTCATTCAAGCACATCGTCACGACTTGAATGTCATTGCCAATAAGAATGCGAATGAAGAAGATCGTAAAAAAGCCATTTTGAAACGGGGTGGAGCCGGATTCTTAGGAGGGACCATCATTCGTCATTTGTTCAAATGGGAAACGGGGCAAAAACGTAAAAGACGTCCCCGTAGTGTGGCGAGAGTCGTGAAGCAAAAGAAAACACGTGTGTTACCCCCTCCCTCTTAGCCTTAGCTAAGAAAAGAAAAAAGAAAGTTCCTAAAGTTCCTAAGAAAGTTCCGAAACTCATCATTCACCGGAAGACCCACGATCCTAAAACCAGTGTCCTGGCTCCTTATCTCTTGCGCATGGCTAAATTTCCTAAGAAGAAGAAGACCCCTAAACTCATCGTGAAAATCCCTTTTTCGAAATATATGACACCTCAAAATACCCCACCCAGGAAAACGAAGACTTTAGCAGAACTGAAACAAGGATTAGCTGAAAAGAAAATGGAACGAGCCATGCGAGGACCCATAGGAACTTCCAGAACCACCGATACAGCCTTACCCAGTTTTGGTCAAACCTTTGGGGGTATGGCACATTTTACTCCCTTAACCACATCGACCCCTAAGCAGAAATACAAATGTCGATATTGTCCTCTGCAATACAATTTGAAAAGTAGCCGCGATCGTCACGAGGAGACCGTTCATCACGGGCGTTTCAATCCCCAGCACCCGAGCGCGTAACACTATAAAAAGCAGGGGGAATGTGCACAGACCTTCATTATTACACTATGGCTGATACGAAGAAGTGTGAATCCCGATTAAGACCTCATTTACCCCTCTTGCAAACCTTAGCGGCTCCTCATTATTCCTCCAAATTAAAGAGAGAGGTCATCAAATATTGTTCCAATGACTGCATTCTAAAGATTTGTGAGATCGTGTACAATATATTAAAAGGGGTGATTCCTCTCACTCCCGCTCAGAAGCGACAACTTGGTCCTAAGAAGCACATCTTAAGACGCATGGTGCAGCCGCAACCCGTGAAAAAACGACGAGCGTTACTCAATCAGAAAGGAGGTTTGACTTCATTCGTTTCTGGAATTAACAAAATTTGCAAATATCCCAATAGAAAATGAGTCGTAAAATGGTATTAGTACCCGAAGCCATGCTGAATGAGTTGAAGGGAAAATTACCCAAGCCTCCCGAATTTCAATCGACCGTGGGGTTACGCAGTGAATTAGATGACATCGAACATCGAGATGATTTAACCGAGGGGGAAAAAGTAGCTTTGTATGGCCATCAACTTCATCGATATCGACAATATTTACAACAAGCACGACAACAGACTCCGTCTAAACCTTTACCACCGACACCACCTGTGGGAATACCAACGCCTGGAGGTGCCACAGCCGCAGATACCAATGCATTAGAAGATCAGATTATCAAAAATGTCAGTAAACCGAGTCAAAAGAAAGCGGGTTTATTACTCGATCATCTCAAGAAATCCAAAGTCTTAACTTGGAGTAAAGAAGGAGAAATCAGTTATAGAGGACATAAGGTCCCCAATTCCAATATCGTGGATTTAATCACCGAGTCCCAGAGACAAAAACCTTTGAAACATCGTGAACCCCCTGCAGGGTTACAGCAATTTGCCCAAGCTTTAAAAGAAACGAATGCCCCTAAAGGATATGTGACCAATCGTGATGTTATAAAAGCGATGTACAAGCCCGGAAAAATCAGTACTCCTAAACCTATAGATGAAGATGAGAGCGGATTTCAAGAAATCTCGGGTTTTGACCAATCTTTCTATGAAACTCCCAGACGAATGATGACCCCTAAAAATATCAGGGAGGCTGGTAAAAAGACATCACGTGAAATTGGAAAATGGTTAACGCTACCATGAAAAAATCTAGGAATCAGATCTTACAGCGACTTTATTACGACCCTAAGACAGGGTATGGAGGAGTACAGGCTTTATACCGTCAAGTGCGTAAATTAGGTCATAAGATTACTCTTGCTCAAATTCGAGAATGGTTCAAAGAACAGGATACGTATACCCTACATAAGCCCATACGTCGGAAATTTAAAAGACAACAGACGCGAGTGACGGATATAGACGAACAATGGCAGTTAGATTTAGCCGACGTCTCGAACTTGAAGAAATACAATGATGGGTATACGTTTTTATTGTGTGCGATTGACGTGTTGTCGAAATATGCGTGGGTGGTGCCTTTAAAACAGAAAACGGGAAAAGAAATGATACGAGGCCTCAAATGGATATTTCGAGACGGACGTCGCCCCGTTCGCATTCAATCGGATCAAGGGAGAGAATTCACAAATAAAGAATTTCTGCAAGCCTTCAAATCCATTCATTTCTTTACGACGCGTAATGCCGAAACCAAAGCCAGTATCGTGGAGCGTTTTCAACGCACCCTGAAAGCACGTATGTGGCGATATTTTACACGTCATAAAACACGACGGTATGTGGATGTTTTACCCGATCTGGTACACGGTTACAATCACACGTATCATCGTAGTATTCAGAGAGCTCCTGCTCAAGTCAATGCCAAGAACGTCTTGAAAGTATGGAAAATCTTGTACGGAAAACAGAGACTATCATCGACCTCTTCATTACAAGCGGGAGATCGTGTACGGATCAGTAAAGCGAAACGTACATTTGAAAAAGGCTATTTACCGAATTGGACGACAGAATTGTTTACCATTTCCAGAAAAGTTCCAGGACGCAACGTATATCGAATTAAAGACGACCATGGAGAAGAATTAGAAGGAACGTTTTACGATAAAGAATTGCAAGCAGTAATTAAAAAAGACGATGTCTACGAAGTGGAGGAGATCTTAGGGTATAAAAAGCACCGCGTGGGGAAAAAAGTCATTTCAGAAGTCAAAGTGCGTTGGAAAGGATATCCTCCTAGTTTTGACTCATGGATTCCGCAAGCGGATCTCATTCTGCCATGACCGTCCAATGGAAATTCTTGGGTGAAAAGTCCCTCGAGCAGAAATTGTGTATTTTGCACAATTATTCCTGTGTTTAACAATCATTATTACGTCGGTCGTGATGTTAGCCTTAGGCGATTCCAATCGTGATTTTTGGATGGTCACATTAAGTTCTCTCGTAGGCTACGTCATGCCTAGTCCACAAATGACGTTAGCGAGCCCGAGTATAAAACAGGAACGATCTTCTTCAGATTCACCAGTTCACCATGGCTAACACACAGTACGCATGGAAACAAGAGGGAAAGAAAACGGCATGGTTTGCGGATAAGAAGATGTGTTTGAGACATTGTAAACAACACAAAGTGTTAGATCAACCGGTGTACTTGTACAAACGTATACTGATACCTCACGGTTGGTCAGCCTTTATCATGAAGACCAAGTATCAAGATTTTCGTTGGAAAGTGAAAGCCCATTGGGGATGTTTCGGACGACAACACGAATCGGAATGGACATTGATTGAGAGTCCTTGGTTTGACAATTCCGAGGACTGTCTCCGACATTTCAAAGACACATTACAGGAGGGGTATGATGTGGCCGATTGCTGGGGAACCCGACACTATCTGATGATGCGCCGCCGTTTAGTCGAGAGAGGAACACTAGAGTTGGAAGACTCTTTTCTACAATCGTTGACTTGCGGTGGTGGTCGCGATCAAGAAGAATGACATGTAAAATTGTGTATTAACATTATGTTGTATGTTCAATAAAATATGAAAATGTTCATTGTGTTATGAGTATAAATAGAGAAGGAACGGAAACATGGTCATCATTTGAATCATCATGGCTCACCGAGAAGGGTTTTACATGACTCTCCTCAGTGACGGGTCTATGGAAGCTTTTTCAAATAATACGACTGCTCAATTTAAAACCTTATTACCACAAACCGTGGATTTAACGGACGGAGAATGGGAAGTAGGGCTAACCGAAATGATGTATACCAATGCCTTGAAAAACATTACAAAGGAAGAGGCTTATTTTGACATCCTTATCCCTACAGCTTACGCCCAACAGATTAAAAATCCAGATACGTTTAAATGGGGGCGATTTACACTGACCAAAAAAAAACTCGATCCCTTTAAATCGGTGTGCTGTAGTGGTTGATTGGACCCATACGGATTGGGGGGATGTCATTCCACTCAATGCTATGATGACTATTTACCGAATTCACTTTAGACCCGGGGCTTACATTCATTCCACGGCTTTAATCGATGAAATCAATGAAGCCTTGCGCAGAACATTCGCAAAGATATGGAAAACAGCCGGCGATCCGCGAGAAGAGAATTCTATGAAATTAGTGTACTTCGAGAAATATGATCGAGTCATGTATCAGTTTCATGGTAGTATACTTAAAAAACAGCCTTAGCCATCCGTTTTCCCACTGGCTTAGCTTACAAACTCGGAATAGGGAGTGAGAAACTCATCATTCCCAATGAACCCATGACTACGTGGTTGAACGTGACTTACTTAGCTAACCATACCATGGATTTGTACGAAAATCTGAAATCCATGTACGTGTATTGCGATGTGGTGGATCCGCAGGTGGTGGGGTCCAACGAATTGAAATTATTAAGAGTGGTTCCTTGTACCTTTCATCAAGATGATAGACAACAAGCCAAATGGGAACCTATCCGAGCAGAATATTTGAAACTGAGTAAAAAACATTTCGATACCATCGATATTCACATCATGACCTCTCTGGGGACCCCCATGCCCTTTTTAAATGGAAGAACGATCGTGAAACTTCATTTCCGAAAAGTGTATTGAAGAGAAAAGTCGTGTGACGATGAAGTATCATCGCGGAGTCAGACGACAGAAAGGACACGGATTATTCACCATTCTCCTCCCTTTGATTGCTAGTGCCATAGCCGGAGCCGTCCAAGGAGGCAAAGGTATGAAAAGAAAAAAGAGGGGTCGCAAAAAGTATAAAAAGCGGGTAAGGCTCTGAAAGGGGTCAGTCTCGACAAAGATGCAGTATCAACGAGGTTTATTACACCAGCGGGGTCACGGGTGGGGTAGTCTCTTAAAAACAGTCGGTAAACTAGCGGCTCCCGTGATCGGTCAGGTCGTTGGAGGGTTACTGGGAGGGAGCCCCGCACCACAAACAGGCGATGGATATTTTGGAGATTGGTCCAAGAGTTTGGCTCGTGGGATTGTTAACACGGCCGCTAAAGTCATCGGAGGATTTTCCTTGCCCAATATAATACCGCCACCACAAGGGGGCAAAGGGAGGGCAGGTTTCGTCGATTTCCTCAAAAAGGTTAACCCCACGCAATGGGGAAAAGGTTTATTCACCGATTTGCTCAAATCGGGAGCTAAAAGTGCTTTATCAGCAGTCGCTAAAACGGGATTAGATGTCTTAGAAAATAAACGGTCTCTCAAAGATGCCATCAAGACACACGGAATACAAGCCATCAAAAATACGGGTCGTATGGCCATGCCGAGAATTCAACAAAAATTAAGAGCCCGTCAAGGGGACAGTGTTTTAGCGGGGATGATGAAACGAGGAGCACGACAATCCATGAAAGCCGGGTACCGGACGGGGTTAGATGTCTTAGAAAATAAACGATCTCTCAAACAAGCGCTCAGAACTCACGGAAGGCAAGCGTTAGCAACCACTATGAGGAGAAAGAAAAGAAGAAAACAGAGAGGACAAGGCTTTTTTACCGATAGGGAGGCGTTAGCAACCGCTATGAGGAGAAAGAAAAGAAAACAGAGAGGAAAAGGCTTTTTTACCGATTTACTCAAAACGGGAGCTAAACAAGCTTTGACGGCCGCCGCAAAGACGGGGTTAGATGTTTTAGAAAATAAGAGATCTCTCAAAGACGCTCTTAAGACACATGGTATACGAGCCGCTAAGAATACAGCTGGTATGGCCAAACATCGTCTCTTAGCAAGAGGGGGACCCCGTACAAGACAGGCCGGTGCACGAGGACATCGTAAGAGACAGTCCAAGACCCCCTCTCAACAACGTCTCTTAGGAGGACCGCGTAAAAGAAAGCCCCAGGCACCGGTCCGGGGTAAGAAGAAACGATCTCTCGACATTTTCGACTGAACCTATAAAAAGGAGATGTGAGGGAGGGGTGAACCCATTTGATTCCTAACAACGATCAGTAACACATCGTTCAAAAATGATGCACAGAGAATCCTGCGCGTGTGGGACCGACAGTTTGGAACTGTTTAAAGTTCCCCCGACAAACGTCACTTTAGAAGACTCTAAATGGATGGAATATTATCCGATTTCCAGTACGTTAAATTCGGATACGGCTCCCATTGAATTTGAAATCAAAGGTCAAGGAGATGAATATTTGGATTTATCTCAATCGTATCTCCAGATGGTCTGTAAATTCACCAAGGCAGACGGGACGGCTCTCACGGGAGCGGGTTCTACTCCCACCCCGGTCAATAACATCTTACATTCCTTATTCAGTGAAATCGATGTGAGTCTCAATGGCAAAGTCATTACCCCCGGAACGGATACTTATCCGTACAAAGCCTACTTGGAAAAATTACTGTCTTATGCCCCCAAAACTCTGAAAACTCAGATGAGAGCCTGTACCTTGTGGGAAAAAGATACCGCCGGTCAAATGGAAGATCGAGAGTATTCTGGTCTGGTTCAACCTCCAAAGGAATTTCCCGTAGCTAATGATAAAGTCACCATCAATGCAGTGTTACCCACCCCAATATATCCCGACGATTCTCAGAATATGGGGTTGAGAAAACGTCACCACAAAATAAATAACAGTAAGGAAATTGTCTTGATGGACCGTTTACATCTGGATTTGTTTCAGCAAGAGAAATGTCTGCCGAACGGAGTAGACGTCCGTCTCCGATTCAATCGTACCAGACCTCAATTCTACATGATGACCGATGCCGGAAGTAGTGGGAAAGTAGTCATTCAAAGTATGGTGTTGTGGGTGAGAAAAGTCAAACCGACTCCAACGATCATCAATCTGATCAATCAACAGCTGAGTACTCAAACAGCTAAATACCCATTGAGAAGAGTGGAAGTGAAAACGTTCACGATCCCCACCGGGACCCAATCGAAAATCACCGATCACCTATTCCAAGGTCAGATGCCCAAACTCATCCTCTTGGGGTTTGTGGAAAACGCCGCCTTTAACGGGGATGATGCTAAAAATCCGTTTAATTTCCAAAATCAGAAAATCAAAAAATTAGAAGTCAGTATCAATGGAGACATGATGGAAACTCGTCCCCTGGAACCGAATTTCACGGCCGATCAGTATCTGAGATCGTATTTAAGTCTGTACAAAGGATTGGGAAAATTAGGGCAAGATTGGGCTCCCGACATTACTCTGGAAGAGTATAAAAACGGTTACACCCTATGGTGTATGGATTTCACCAAAGATCAAGAAGCTCAGACGGATAAATTTCATCTCATACAGACGGGGAACCTGAGAGTAGAAGTACAATTTACCGACAGCATAGCGACGACCTTAAACTGCGTGGTGTATGCCGTCTTTGACAATTTGCTAGAAATCAACAAACAACGAGAAGTCAGCATCGATTACTGATGGACACGTATCAATTGAGAGAGGTCTTATCTCGAGATTTAGGCCCTGCGTTTGGAGGTGTGTATCCTAGAGATGTATTACCGGAGATCTTACCCCACCAAAAAGCGATCGTGATCAATACAGACCCTCATCATCGCCCCGGAGCCCACTGGGTGTGTTTGTATTTGAACAGCCCCATCATAGAATATTTTGATTCTTACGGATTACCCCCGATGCATCAAGAAATCAAAGCGTTTATGCGACGCCACGGCGACACTTGGATTCATAACACGAATTGTTATCAAGCGTTGAACACGGATGTCTGTGGCCAATATTGTGTGTATTATCTACATCAACGCCATCGTAAAAGAAAAACGGTTCAAGATTGGTTACTTCCTTAGAAAGGCACGGCGTTACAACGAGATCGTTATGTAGCCCAATGGTTTAAAGAGACATTTCGTAAACCTAGAACCCATAAAGGACAAAGTTGTCAATGTCATGGTATTAACTTGTCACTGATGTAATTGTTCAAATGTTTAATTGTTCAAATGTTTAATTGTTCAAATGTTTAATTGTTTACAAAATAAAGATTTAAAAAAAAAAATCTGTGTTGTGTGTACCTATATAAGACAGGTTTGCCACAATAAAAAAATCAGTCTACTTAGACATGGATTACGTGCCAGTTTATAGAAGAGTCAAAGGCGTGAGAGAAACTCCTCAAAGTATGGCATGGACTTTTATCTTAGACAATGCAGGACCGGAGGATATCGTTAAAATCGTTCAGAGTGAATACCAGTATTTGATCATGACCCGAGATCAACAAACGTTAAGAGGATTGATTCAAATGAAACACTGGAGAACGAAGCGTAACATGAGGTATTTCGTTCATCCTCTATGTTGTTGGAAAGCATATGAGAATAGTCTCGCATCCGAAAGACTACGTTACATGACGGGAGACTATGAAGAACACGGCAAGTTATTAACTATCAACACTGTGTAACTTTAGCGAGTTTCTTAATAAAAAATAAAAGTGCATCTGGTGTTAGTTTTTGTTTCTCTCAACCATTGTCATATACAGTCTCTTTTCATAAGATGTGGGTGGCCCTGAAAAGGGCCGGGGGGACTATGAAAGCCCCCCACACTGTCTAGAGGTTGTCTACCCCTTACTGTCTGTCGGCCTTGTTCTTCCGCTGGCGGCGGCGGCGTCTCTTCAATGGCTTCTTGGGGGCATCTGGCACTCCTTCATAGAAGAAGTGCCACTCAAATGAGTCGTCGGGTTGGAACACAATGCGCCCCGGGGGCCGCTGTACCAGTTCCAGCTCGGCATCCCAGTCCTCACGCTGATCCTCCGGGACCAGGTTCTGGTTCTTGATGGGAGGACTTGGTACTCGGCTCATCTTCTTCTTTCTTCTATCTTCTTTCTTCTATATCTTAAAAATCCTTCAAATCAGTGCTGGATCACCAGTGAAGCGAACTGGCGAGCGCGCCGGTATATATCAGGAAAGCGCGGACCTCCTCGAAAACATCCCTCGCTTCGGAGACGAAGCCAAGATGGCGGTCGTCAAAATGGCGGATTTGTGCTTTCGAGCAGAGTGTTTTTTCTCATTTTCTTTTTCTAGACATTCGATATATGTGCATGGTAGATTTAATATGATAGATTCTAGGGCGCGGAATTCGTTGAACTTACTTTTATTTTGCTACGTCGCATAGTTTTCAAAGAATCAAAGGTCAAAGAGGTCGAGTCGAGGCTCGATGTTTCTTCTCCGCCTCTTTAAAACTTCATTTCTCACGTCTGTGAGGTAGTAGAAACCTCAATGATAGTTAGATCGATAGAGAAAAACCTATTTCATCCTATTTTAATACCACTTTGAATGGGGTAGTGAACCTTTGACAAAGAAACCCCATGATTGACACTCAACAAACACACCGCGTGAATGTGACTTATATAAACGAAAGTTGTAGCCTCGACACGCATCATTCACATCATGAGTGTGACTTATGTGCAGGGAGATTTACTCACTATGAAAGTCGATGGTATTGTACAACAATGTAATTGTTTAACGGTGAAACCCATTGGATTAAGTCAAAGTATTGCCGACAAATATCCATGGGGCAACTTGTATGCTACACGGAGACCCTTAGGCCGTAGATATCTAGCTATAGAACCCGATCGAGGAATACCCGGCACGTTACGCATCTTATCAAATGCTACAGACCCTGATGTGATTTGTTTCTTAGCCCAGTGGGATTACGGAAAAGGAACTCAGCGTATTCCCCGCTATCGAGATACACCCGAACAGCGAGAACTATGGTTTCAACAATGTTTACGTGAATTGGCCACATTATCGTACAAGACTTTAGCCTTCCCTTATAAGATTGGATGTGGGTTAGCGGGAGGAAATTGGACTCATTACAGACAATGTATTCATGATTTTGCTAAAAGGTATGATCAACAAGTGTATATTGTCATTAAATCATGTATTTGTTAATAAAGTGCAACTGGTGTTAATTTGTTTCTCAATCATTGTCATAAAAGCATCTTTTCGTAACATGTGGGTGGCCCTAAAAAGGGCCGTTTGGTCCTAAGGACCGACTTTCAATGCCTGGCTCCGGTAAAGCGGCATAACGGGCACCGTCCCCGGGTGTGTCGCCGCTCCTCTATCCGCTCCACGCACAGGCAGCAAGCTGGGCGCTGCCTACATCCCCTGCACGTAATACCGGAGTGTACCCTGTCTTGCCAGCAGACAGGGCACTTAAACCAGATAGGAACCGCCCTATCTGCCCAGCCAGGGACAGTCATAGGGTGGTTCCTCGGGGGATGACTTGCCACAGGTGCGTGGGTTGGTCTCGGTGGCGGAGTCCTCCCTGCAGACCGGATGGTAGGTGGTGGGGGTCTTGCAGGGGCTGCTGGTCTCGGTGGTGATGGTGGCGGCGTGTCTGCGACCAACAGCGACGGACTCTGGGCTGGGCTTGGAGGTGGTGCGGGGGACGGTGACCTCGGTGAATACTCCACCGGTGACGCTGGCGACTCGCTCATCGGCACCGGGCTGTATTCCTCCGGTGCCGATGGGATCGCTGGTGGTGGTGCTGTAGGCGTCGCCGGGGAGTAAGGTGGTGGTGGTGAGGGTGGCTGTGGGGCCCGTCGGCGTGGTCTTGTAGCCGTGGACATCCGGGCGGTGCGGCGGCGTCCCCTCCCTTCATACTCTTGCCTCACCCGGTCGATGATCTCACGGGCCCCACTCCGGTCGAAAGGGGAGAAGGTACTCAGGTCGTTCTGAGAACGGACGACCCAATTCTCCCCTACCCGCTCCTCAGCCACCACTACCAGCCGGTACCGAAAGCCAGGCAGGGTCTGGAAATTGTAGATCGGCTCTCTTCTTCCTTCAGCCATTCTTCTTTCTTCTATCTTCTATCTTCTTTCTTCTATAACTTCTTTAAAATAATCAAACCTTTGCTGGATCACCAGTGAAGCGAACTGGCGAGCGCGCCGGTATATATCAGGAAAGCGCGGACCTCCTCGAAAACATCCCTCGCTTCGGAGACGAAGCCAAGATGGCGGCCGTCAAAATGGCGGATTTGTGCTTTCGAGCAGAGAGTTTTTTCTCATTTTCTTTTTCTAGACATTCGATATCTGTGCATGGTAGATTTAATCTGATAGATTCTGGGGCGCGGAATTCGTTAAACTTACTTTTATTTTGCTACGTCGCATAGTTTTCAAAGAAACAGAGGTCAAAGAGGTCGAGTCGAGGTTCAATGTTTCTTCACCGCCTCTTTAAAAATTTATTTCTCGACCATGTACATCCCTAAAAACATCTCATAAGGTCTATTCGATAGAAAACACCTTATTTGATTCGATTTTCACTCTACCTTTAGGATTTTCTGGATTCCTCAACAAATAAACCCTTCTCTGAGAGACTCAACCAAACACAGCTTTCGTGTAAACAATTTTATTCATGTCACATATTTCAAATACATAACTCCCACACACAACACCAATACACATGTCTTTTTAAAATAGGGTCCAACGTTTTTTCCATTTCTCGAATCCTGCGTTGAAATCGATATCGATCAGCGGCTACTGTCATCCAGATACTTGTCCGGTCTTCTTCGGGTAACAGATACACTTCATTATGATCCAGATTAAAAGTTACACATTTTCTTGTATTTTGTTGTACATGTGATGAAGATACCGCACTCGAAGGGTCTCGATCACGCCACTGATGTGCGGCTTTGTTCTCTTTAATTCCTCGGCTACTAAATGAATCAACACTAATGCCTCGGTGTTGATACGGTTCTCGATCAAATGTCTGCATATCCACCAATATTCGTCTAAAGTGATTGGAAATAATACCGCACGAAGATAGGATTTCAATTTTTGAAAATCTGGCAAGTTTTCTATTTCCTCAATACACTGTAGGACAAATGTTTTTTCGATGTTATCCCTAGCAGTCATGATTTCATAAATGAAATGAATTAAGTTCTTCACACTTTATGTATACTTCTCGAAGCCAGTCCTTGGTGATACTTTCAATCTCGGCGGTTTTTTCAGGCATGCGTTTCTTGAATTCCTCCCCCACAACATAAATTAACATCAATCCCGCATCGTTATAGAGATTGATGTACACCCGGTTCCGTAGATCTGTATATTGGTCCAGAGTCAATGGAAACACTCCCGCTATCAGAAAATTTTTAGCAAATTGAAACACCACATCGTCTTGCATTTTCTCGACCCATTCTAATGCATGGTTATGCGCTTTTTCTGCGATGTTGTCACTTCCAGCCATGGTTTGTAAATGACTAAAATGAATACAAGTATCCGCTTTTTCTACGATGTTGTCACTTTCACCCATGATTCGATAATGAAGGAAAACTAGTTAAAACGGATTATTTCCATGAATCCTTCTTGTAAACATTCTCGTAGAATGAGCTCGATGTCTCGGGTTTGATCGGGGATGATTTTCTTCAGTTCCTCAGCATACAAATAGATCATGATCAATCGCCCAGGATTCGTGTCTTTAACTAACGATCTACCAATCCTCTGAAAACTGTCAAGATTCCCCACCTCGTGTATCGCCGATTGTACATAGGCTTTAGCAGATTTATACCAAGACGAATTTTCAACAATCTTGACAAAATCTATAATACAAGTATAACCGTCTAACCTAGTGTTGGAAGTTCCACCCATAGTGAATAAATAAGTTAAGAAAACAATCGTATTTATAGGGAAAAGGTCGTGGAGTACAGGGAATATTCTAGATTTGATACAATAGAGTTTTTCAAGTTCAATTAGTGCACTAGCACGCGCCGGTCACGAGATGTTCTAGATGAAACCGGTTTTTCCGATGATGCAATAGTCTGTTGTACAGTAGCACGCGCTAACATTCTCGAGCATTACACTGTTAGTCATGGACGACAACGTATGGGAAGAATTGAAAGAGCTGCGTCGAATGAGAAATCGTAGAAGAAGATCTAAAAATTGGTGTTTTGAATATGTCTTGCAAGAGAGGGAAACGGAACATGCCATTCTGATCGATTTGGAAGATTGCTACCGCGACAATACTGTAATACAGTTTATGATTGCCCAGTTTTACACGCTGTCTAACGGAACCAGAAAAGTGTCGGGATTCATGCGTTTGAAAAAACGTCGTAACAGAGACGGTGCATGGCGGCAGCTTTTTTGTGCAAACATTTATTGGCTGGAAACAATCAACGTGATGAATTTCCGAGGTAGCAGAGCTCAAAAAATAGAAAACGCCATTACCTCAGCAGATCACAGTTATAACTTTTATGATGTAGATTACCCCTACGAATTTGGCCAAAGAGATTATTAAAAACACACACACACACACACACACACACACACACACACACACACACACACACACACACACACAAAACAGCCCTTTTCAGGGCTATTTTAAACACCAATATAAGTTCCATTCCACTAAAGTCAATGTGTACCAATGTGCACTAGCACGCGCTGGTCGCGAGAAACCGGCTTTTCAAGTTCAATTAGTGCACTAGCACGCGCTGGTCGCGAGATGTTCTAGCTGAAACCGGTTTTTCAAGTTCAATTAGTGCACTAGCACGCGCTGGTAGCGCGATGTTCTAAATGAAACCGGTTTTTCCAGAAAAAGATGGTGCAACCACGTGCTCCCCACGTGCCCCCCACGAGACAGAATAGTCTAGACATTTTGGTGGCTATAAAAGCGGAGCCCAAGTGTCAGTCCTCATTCGATCTTCAATCACCTTCCAGAAGACATGGCTCAGAAACAAGTAGAATTTGTGGACAAAGCTCAGAAGAAAATAGATCAGCTGGTACAGAAGCAGATGGGACCACAGAAAGACTACATTGAACTGAAGAAAGCTAAGAGTGACGATCAGAAGACTGAACTGGGGAAGACCTCGAACTTCTTTCTCACGTCTCCAGACTACATTGCTCGACAAGAGAAGATGGCCCAGACCTCGGATTACCTCCCTAGCCAGAATCCGACAGACCCGGGATTAGGCTTCTATTTTCCCGATTCACAGGACGCTACGGGACTGGAGATGGGCTTGTACGATAAACCCCCCTTCGGCGGAGAAGATTCCCGCATGAGCAGGGCCGATTTCGCCATCATTACGACCACACTGGACGGTATTGTCAACCGGATCAACGTGATGACCGACGAAATCGCCAATCACACCGCAGTACTGGTGAAAAAAATCGAGGAATTAGCAGCAACCCGTAAGGACATCACCAGCAGAAGAAGGAAGGACCCAGCCACTAACCCCTGTTTCACATGTGGAGAAACGGGACATTGGTCACCAGATTGCCCTCAGAAAGTCAAGAAAACTGTAGAAAAGGACCCTTGTTACAAGTGTGGGGAATTAGGCCACTGGATCAGCGACTGCCCGAGAGATGAAGACGAATTGATGGCTATGATTGGCGAGGTACCCGGCACAAAACCTCCGGTCGTAAGAGAGTACACCCCATCGGAGAAGTGGAACCCACCACCCCCTAAGAAAACGAGCAAAGAGATGAGTGAAGGAGAACCCCCTAAAAAGAAGAGAAAGCTGAGCCGCAAGAATAAAGAATGAACGTGTGATAAAACTATTGTGACTTTATTCTGACAATTTTAATGTTTAACTGTATAAAATTGTGTTCAATTGTTATTCCAATTGTTTATTTAATAAATGTGTAAACTTCACATCATGCGTTTTTCATTCTGAATTTTTAAAGGATTCACACAGGTCTCGTCGTCATAGCGACTTTAGTTAGTGTTATCGATTCTTTCCCATTGTTGCGTCATAGTGCTATCGACCCATTGTTGCGTCATAGTACGCGCTCTACTTCATATCGGCCTACCCCCGCACACCACTGCACTAGGCACGCGCCGCCTTAGCGCTACCTCGACACGCGCTACCTTAGCAACGCCCTACCTCGCCTGCTCGCCACTCCGTTCTCAAACTTGACCTTTTGACCTCAAAAGTGCACTCAGTTGAACCGGCCATCGAGCCGCGTTATACTACTCACATATTCAAAATACTTGTGTGACACTTTTTCATGAATTTATAACCAAATGATAATTTATGAATACGAGTGAAAAAAGATACATGCAGAGTTTATGGAGCGCCAAATTAACATAAACTCAAATAATTGAAGATATCTTCAATTATTTGAAGATATCATCAATTCAATTATTGCTCTCTTTAATTGAATTAATGCGCGCATTAAATCAATTATTGCTATCATCAAATGAATTAATGCGCGCTTCAATTCAATTATTGCTCTCATCAATTGAATTAATGCGCGCATCAATTGAATTAATGAGAGCAATAATTGATTTAATGCGCGCATTAATTCAATTATTGCTCTCTTCAATTCAATTGATGCGCGCATTAATTCAATTAATGAGAGCAATAATAGATTTGATGCGCGCGTTAATTCAATTATTGCTCTCTTCAATTCATTTGATGAGAGCATCAATTTAGTAGAAATATTGCTCGCAATAATTAATTTAGAGCTCGGTTTAAATGATCTGATGATCTCTTTAATTCAATTGAATATATCTTTAAATCATTTACAATGCTTTTGTATAAGGAATTAATGCGCGCATCAATTCTTTTAAAGAGAGCAACAATTCAATTAAAGATATCATTAATTCAATTGTGGATATGTTGAATTGAAGATATCTTTAATTATATAGTTGCTCTCTCTAAAAGAATTATTGCTCTCTTCAAATGAATTAAAGATATCATTAATTCAATTGAAGAGAGCAATAATTGAATTAATGCGCGCATTATATCAATTATTGCTCTCATCAAATGAATTAATGCGCGCATCAATTCAATCATTGCTCTCATCAATTGATTTAATGCGCGCATTATATCAATTATTGCTCTCTTCAATTGAATTGTAGCGCGCATAAATTCAATTGTTGATATCATTAATTCATTTGAAGAGATCATTAATTCAATTAAAGCGCGCATCAAATCAGCTGAAGAATTAATGCTCTCCTATATTCAATTAACGCGCGCAATAATTCAGAATTGAAGATATCATTAATTATTTGAAGAGATCTTTAATTCAATTGTTGCGTGCATCAAATGAATTGATGATATCTTCAAATAATTGAAGATATCTTCAGTTATTTGAGTTTATGTTAATTTGGCGCTCCATAAGAATTTATAAGTCTGATAACCACAATTTCACAACGTAAAATCAATTGACTTCCATGTTCTGCCAGGCAATTTTGTTGTTATTCTTTTCTTTTTTTTAATATTTCATACACGTGAAGTGTATCTTGGGTTCTGAAAATGATGTAGCATTATTATATTTATTTCTTGACTGGATTATTGAAATAAATGTGTTTAAAGTCGCAAAAATGGTTTATTCACTTATCGTCTATATTAAACTAGCAAAAACTGCTTTCCACTTACGTGTACACGTATTCTTAATTTGTAAATGATTGGTTAGATATGGGTTACTTATTGGCCGCATTGTAAAATTGTTTAATTTCACTACAATATTTAGACAGATTTAAATAATTATGAAGATTCCAATCAAAGTGTATATGTACATGCACATGTTGTTTTAAGCTTTAAATCGAAGGTACAGTGTTTGTAAAGTGCATGATAGACGTGTTCAAAGCGTTACCGAGGACGACATTTAACAATAATTGCTATTTTGACACCTGTAAACACACGAAGGCATTCCGTGTCTCCCGTCTTCATGGACACAGTATACCTGAGCGCAAAGAAAATGCACAAGCGGAATTCTTCGAACTAGATTTCTTGTAAATCATAACATCACGTGATTCATTCACACTTGGCTGAACAAAAGCAGTCCCGGGAACTGCTGGGACTGCTTTCTAGAGCAGTCCCACTTTTTGAGAGAGAAATCCCCGGGACTGCTTGGGTGTCAGATTGGGTCTGGTTTGTACTGTAGCTGTTTCCTTTTTGTAAATGTAATTAATAATTATCGAAAACACAGCAAATTTCATATTGAATTCATAGAAAATCAGATAGCAAAATAACGGGAAAATCTGTATTTTGTCGACTTTTCGTTATTTCGAGGCGAAAAGTCGCTAATTATCGTTTTGTCGACTTTTCGTTTTGTCGTCTTTTCGCCTCGAAAAATTCCGCTTGTGCATTTTCTTTGCGTTCTTTTCATTCATTATTTTGGTCCAGACGACAAGTGAAAAAAACAAAAGTATGATGTACGCATGCTCAGGACGCGGTAACTAAGCACGTACATGTAAGCTTAGTTGAAAACTTAGTCGAGTAGTAACGTACGCATGTATTTACGTCGTTTCGTGAAACGTGGTTTGCGCTAAACTAATAAGATTATACATAACTAGATTTACGTAGTCGGCGTAAGACTTAGTTAGCTGAAAATTTATACTTATTGATGAAACGGCGTCTAGGAGTAAGCATTCCCTATTGACCGGTTACACCCGCTGTGATCAGGTAAACGGAGTAATCCGTAGTCATAATCAGTGTGTCAAGAACGGTCTAGCAATCGATATGAAACACGTCAGACAGCATTTGTCCTAAAGATAGGTCGTACTGGCAAACTAGATCGTTATAACGACCATAGAATTTGTAAAATTCTGACATCAAACGATACTTTTGAAACCATTGCAACACCAACTTGTTCGTCAGTAGCCTGCCTCGATTTAAAAACCGGCCTGGATAAATTTCTCGAAAGAGACTCAAGTCAGAACTTGGACTTAAGGATGTTCTCTCCTGGTTTGAATTTTTTTCAGAAGTATCAAACTTTTTTGATAAACCATTTTAACTGATACATCTTTATCCGAAAGACATTTAAAACATAAAAAAGGAGTATGTTAGTGTGGACTTTAAAGAATTACAGCCCCTCAAAGTTGCCCCTTTGCTGAAACTTAATTTTTCATGAAAATCACCAATTTTTACAAGAAACACACCAGAAAACAAATATTATGGACAGAATAATCTTGGTTTTCTTTTATTTTATGAAAATTAAGCATAATTGATTATTTCAATAACTTTTACATAATATATATCACCAATTCTACAAAAAATCAAGTATTAATTAACATAATTGTATAAAATATCACACAAATTTGAAGACCCATTTCATAAAAAAAATTCAACCTAGGGAGAATATCTTTATCAAACTTTTTCTGAAATTACTAATGTAGATTTGAATCATATTTTTGCTTAATTTAAATGGAAAAAATGTGTGGGGTAGTGTGCATTGGAACAAAGATTTGCACCATTTTGTGTCCCCACCCCCCTTCTTACACTGACATACATTCTAAACAATAACAATATACGATTTGTCATAAAATGTTTATTTTTCAATTCATATTTACAAATTCTATATATTTATTTCATTATATGATAAATAATCAGAAAACATAAATAATATATACATATATACAATACTAATTCATTTATAACTACAGAATGTGTAAAACATATGCCCCCGCATCAGAATTTTCTAATTTCCATGCACTGTGACCTTGATCTTTGACAATTTGACCCCAAAATTGATAGGCATCTTTCCTTCTTTGTATGTATCCATAAGTTCAAATTTGGTTTGAATAGAATGCAAAGTACTTGAGTTATTATCCAGAAACTAGTTTTAACAGTCAACTTCCATGTGGCCATGAGGAAGAAATCTGCACTTCCTGGTATGGTTCTTGATATGATGATAGTACAACTCATCCCTCTCATAGTGGTTACCAGATGGATGTAGCTAAAAAGCAAACATTGGAACTCAATTTCTATCAATACTGTAAATTCTTAACAATAGAACAGAATATACTATTAGGTTTACCACCAGACTGCTAATACACCAACTTCAAATAACTCCAATTTTCGTCTGACCAGGGATTATGTTTCAATGCCTTGCTCAAAAAATTGTTACTCTAAAAGAATTTCTTATGCAAAATGTTATATATGTATTCGTTAGTGCATAAATGACTGTTTATGAAATATATGCTGAAATTCTAATCAGAATTTTTTTTTAATGTGCATTCTCAATACCCTATAAACAAATTTTAACATTATAAAAACTTTTTGACAATCACACTTTGAAGGAATAATTGAAATAAAATTTTGATAAAATAATCTAATTTTCCACAACTGATTAGAAACAAATTACCGATCTAGTAGCCCAAAAGAAACATATCTATACATGTATATATAGTCAACAAAATTATCTTTTGTTTTAACTAATTTGTACACGAATGGCGCGCCATAATTCTCTAGATGGGAAAAAACCCTTTTCCCTTTGAACTCTTTTTAATGAATTAAATTCGCTGTATACTTTGGCCATTTTTTAAAACAATGATATAGATTACACTTTAGGCAGGATCGGGAAGATCACAGGTCTACATAGTTTGTAGATTTTATTTTCATTAAAAAAAATTCTTGTATATTGAAAAACTTACAAATTCATTCAACACTATATCAGCAACTCTGGTTCGGGTACTTCATCGCTAACATTCTTCCATTCTCCCCTATCGTCTGACACTATGTACAGTACACGTACTGTGTCACCATGTGTGTGGTTGTGCCTGCTTGTCTGTAATTTTCTTTGTCTGCCACTCACTTATGAGAATATTGGATGCAGCCTGATCTATAACTGCCGTTTTGCTTATAACGAATCGCCCATGTATGTGTCTGGACTGCTTTAGAATAGACTTTGAATGCGATATCGTACAGTGTGCGTCTTCGAGCTCGAGTTTGTTTACAATTGTAACAGGAAGGGAGAAAATGCAACGGACCAGACCGGGATTCGAACCCGGGCCCCCCTGAATCTCTAGTCAGGTGCTCTACCAACTGAGCTAACTGGCCACCGGCGATCGAATTCGGCTGACCACTACACAATCGTAACGTCACCATGAATGTCGTAAAATGAGAAAATAAGTAAAATAAATTGTCATATTTTAATTAATTTTTGTTAGTTTATTAACATTACTTACAAACAAAAACACATATTATTAAGGTAGACCTATACTCGGCCTTAAATTGACTCAATCATGAAAAATTTGCCTTTATAAGATAGATATATATTCCAGAAATAGATAAACATTGAAAAATATACATGTATATGTTAACATGCTATTTTCATTGTTATTGCTTCTCAAAAGTAAGTACCCCATCCACATATAATCAGCATTAATGAAAATGTATTCCTCCTTCTTATTTTTCTTAACAATTATTATTTTTCCACACAAATGGGCTGTAATAAGCAACATAGACTTAGCTGCAATAATGTAGCCCTATCCAATTTTTTTTTATTCTGACGTTTTCGGGATAGGGCTACAATTCCATAGGATCTCCGTAATGGTGCAAAATAATTTTATGAATAACCGACAATAAACTCTGTGTATTAGTCCCAAATGTTGTTTACACCAAAAAGAGTACCAACTTTGTGCTCGGGCATGTCTAATAAAGGTGTTTTTCATTAAATATAATGTACAGCATGCAAAATTCTTCGTCTGCTCCGCCATGCTTGTTATCGCGAGATCTCGTAGGTGGATCTAATGAAAAGCCTAAACATTGACAATCAGCGCGAAAATGTAGTTACTCGAGCCACTTCGACAAAGAAAGGAAAATCATATTGTTGCAGAAAGAATTTACACTCTGCTGTTCGGTTTTTAACTTGATATTAAATTCAAACCTTTTCAATACCGACGAAATAGCTTTCGCCTCCATACTTGTCCATTGATGTAAATACTACCTTATATGGCATATGCAAATGACTTGACAACCGGAAGTTGAAACTTCAGTACATCAAACATGGCGCACAAATATGAATCGAGAAATTGGAATTTATCGAAATTGTTGAAAACGGTAGAATAGAGCCTCACAAATCTAAAGTTGCAGGTTGTAAATTTATATATTGACTAAGAAACGTAGAATATCATTTTATTTACGTAAAGAAAGTCAGGAAATGTTTAGAATGAGCGCAAATGTTGCGGGAGTGAATCACTCCCGCATTTGCACCATTACGGAGATCCTAAGGAGTTGTAGCCCTCTCCCTAAAAAAAAAATCCAAAAAAAAAAAAAAAAAAAAAAAAAAAAATCAGAGAGGGCTACATTATTGCAGCTAACATAGACTATATACCCATTATTTAATGATATGTAATCATTTATTTTAATAAATTTGAATAACTATTTTCATAATGTACACTTTGTTAGCCCAAACATGTTAAAACAAATACTGTTGAAAATGCCATTTGATGTCAATATTGGTCTTTCCCCCCAATTTTTATGGACTAAACCTTGAATAAATTGTTTCCAATTTACAGATTATTATCTGAGAAAAAGGATTTGCGTAAGAAAATTATATGTTGACGTATCATTTTAAAAGCTATAAGCTCTACAACAAGTACACCCCCCCCCCCCCAAAAAAAAAAATCTTGAATTATACATTATCATATATTCATACGACATGTGAAATTTGAGTATATTTACAACCTTGGATAATAATTTGAACTATGTTAAACTATAAGTATTATAAGATACATGTGGTTTGCAATTAGATTTTACATTTTATCAGAAAACAAATTCTAGAAGAGGGTATTTACAATGTGAAAGTAAAAAGTAACAAACTAAATTTTAATAGTTTTGCTTATTATGATTAATGCATGTGTGTAATATCTTTTATCGTGAAATCATTTGCATGTACATAAATTGGATATACGTACATGTACACCACTTACGCCGATCTATGTAGATGCAATCTCAATAAGGAACTAATCGCGTTATACAGATGCCGCCCCAATAATTTTGAAAAAAAGGAGAGGGGATGAGGAAAAAAATGACAAATTTATGACGGTCGGTGAAATAAAACAAATTATTTGCAGCTGTTCTTTGAAGCTTGCGTCAATATCTGCAACATTGGAGCAGCAAACACAAATACGATATCTGTGGTCACTGGAGCAGCGAAGTGTGAACTTTTATTTTTACACAAGCTTACAATGTATTTGTTCATGATAATTTGGATTCAACAGCTGCGGTGAAGGGCTGCAAAACTTAGGCCTATGCTCGACGCCGACGGCCTTTGGGTAGGGTTTTTTAGCGTGCCACACCTGCTGTGACACGGGGTCTCGGTTTTTGCGGTCTCATATCCGAAGGACCGTCCCATTTAGTTGCCTCTTGCGACAAGCATGGGGTACTGAGGACCTATTTTAACCTGGATCCTCACAAAAGAAATAATATTATCATGATGCTGGTTGAAATATGAATTGGTCTCCCTTTCCCATCCGTCTCTCCAACTTTCTGATGCCCTCGTAATTCCATATGTTGAACATGGATCATTGTAAAACTTTTACATACATGAATAGTCCAAGTACCTCACGCCAAAATGTCTGTTCTCCAACCGATATTTTTCTAAGCTTGAATCATCTTTAGCCCCCTTTTAGTAATACAAACTTTTACCGCAGCTGATAAGATTCATATCGCCATGTAAAAATCAAACCGATATCTTTAAAATACCACATTTCGGAAAACGGACGCGTGGTTCCGCATTTACATTTGATTGTGACGTTGGCCGAGTATAGGTCTACTTAATGTTCTACTGTGTGCATACAAAATAAAGCACAGTCATTCCCAGATTTACGACTCTAAAAAGTATGGGGACCCACTCGCGGTAAAATTACCACGAGAGTACATCCTTAAGTCTGAGATTTTTCTCAAATTTGACTGCTCAAATAAAAGAAAACTCAAACTTAAGTTTGAGATGTTTTCAAGAAATCTAAACCGAATCAAACGCAGAACAAGTTCTTGCGTATTGAATCATGATGCTGCCCTGAAATAAGCGGAAAGTTACTTTTACGGCATAGTAAAGGTCTTTTTTTAGTATTATAAAGACGTGAAATTGACTCAAACCAGCTCAAGTCATTTTCTGAAAATGATAGCAATTATATGCATTTAGCTGCATTTATTTCCTTTAAAACAAGTATGATTTTCAAATTACATCCCCTGGATTTTTGCTTACTGGACAAAATTCAATCTGCTATTTAAGGTAGCTCCATCCTCATGTGTCTTATCAATATTAATGGTTAAAAGTGGAAAAACTTTATTAATTTTCACTCAATATAATTTAATTTAATTAATAACCAAAGAAAATGTATATGTTGCCATCTTTTTAAAGATGTCAGACATACAAAAACAGATGTATATATCAACATCAGAAAATCACACATTTTCGTTAAACAGAATAATAAAAATAGATAAAAACTTGATGAAATGACAAAATCTAAATATCAACAGTTTCAAAAAACTGCTAATTCATAAATATGTAAAGATTAATTGTGGATATTAGGGAAACCAATGTATAATAGACATCCAGTAGAGGGAATTCCAGCATAGGAGTTATTGCCCTTGTCAACATTTTTTAAATCATAAATAATTTGAAAGTTGATGATTATCACTTTTTTTTAAAATGACATTAGAAAGGATAGCCATCGCAACGCGGCGTTCTGCTATCTCTCGTACTGAGCATGCCTACAAAATGTTACTTTTAAACATTGATTATTTATATTGTGATGATTTTCCCCAATTTTCAGTATATGTGATGTTTTTGTTCATGATTATTCCCGTGGGGATCCAGGTTAGAATAGCCCCCCAGAACCCCATACTTGTAAAAGTCGGCTAAATGGGGCGTTCCTTTGGATGAGACACAAAATCTGAGGCCTCGTTTCGCAGCAGGAGCGGCAAGATAAAGATCCCTCTCTGTTCAAAGGGCGCAAGCGCCGAGCATAGGCCTAAATTTTGCAGCCCTTCACCGGCAATGGTGTACGTCTTCATATGAGTGAAAATTTTTCGAGCAGGACGTTAGACACTATAAAAATCAATCAATCGTTCATGATTATCCACAGAATCGATTATATAGAATTTCTCATAACTATATAATGACAAAACGTAAAATTCTTTATTGTAATTTGTCACTCGCTTGGTCGTGTAGCACGTCCCAAAACCAAGAATAAAGGTTAAAATGCCTAAAGTAATTCTTGCATCCCTCGATTTCATTAACTTTACACATTCTCTACGTGATAATCAAGTTTTGCGACATGGTGATATTTAATGGGGCATTAGCTGTCATTTTGTCACCAAAATTTGAATTAAATGAAAATTACTCTCTATTATATATTTATATAATAACACCAGTATTTAATTATTTCAAACATTTTTAACCCTAAAACAGGCACATAAATGTGTAATTTTGATGACTGAATGAAATTTTATTATTGTCTTGCAAAACAATAAGTTTTCCTTATACATTTCTTTACACTAAAAGTGGTTATCTAACGTAGTTTTATAAATTTTCTCTTGTTTTTGTACAAAATAAATGTTTTTATTAGTCATTAATATATATTCCTATGTCATTGTAAGATTTTGAGGGGGGAAATGGTTGCCATCACTTTTACAGCTGATTAAAAAAAGGAAAAACAATGTGGGTGGTGTGAACAGGATTTCGTTACACCTTTATTGTCATTAATGAAAAGGTCACTAATAATCTAAAAAGAGATATGAACAAATTCCATTATTTGTTTCGTCATATTCCATTGTGTAACTTTAATTTAGAGGGTGTCAATCATGTCCATTCATAATACAATAGCAAAATATTGATAAAAATAAAACATTGCAAAAACGTCAGATTGAATCCATTGATTCCTAGCTTTCTTCGTGTCCTATTTTTGATAGATGTAGATTATTGGATACCTTTGACGAAAGTTTGTTACTCTTTATTAGCATCCTTATGATGCATGATATATTTTCATAGGATAACTGAAATGGTTTATATTTCATCATCTACAAAATTTACGCGTCGTAAACTATAGATAAACTAATCTATCGAGCTATGATTGAATCTTTTAAATTGGCGTGAACGTTTGACACTAAAATAAATCCTAGTTGGGTCCTATACACGGCAGATATCGATAGAATCGTTACATATAGGAAGGTAATAGCATTTGAAGACTTATATTATTGTAATTGTTGGATGGTCTTTATCTGTAACATTTAGCCACATACAACGATCACTCTGTATAGCTCACTAATTAATATGACGTATGATAATTAGAAACTCGATACATTCATGATTTCAAATAAGCAAGTAAAACCTGATAAATTATTATGATATACCTATTTCACATTCTTATTCTTTATTCAATTAATAATTTATTTTTGATAATTTGTATGATAGAATTATAACATTTAATTGGAATATATTGAAATTCATAACAATTTAGTTCTCGTGGATAGACCTACATATCGCAAGACTATTTGGAATGATCACAATTTTGTTTTTACTACAATAGTTCTAATTTGATATATCTTAAGAATTATTTTAATACACCTTAATTTTTTTCCTGCATAAAACTAATACGATTTAGAACCAACATTTTAACTGTTAAACCAATTCTCAGACTCGTGGTCTATTGACCAGTTTACGAACGTTTACCAGGCAATAGTATACAGTTATTGACTTGGGTCGAGGACAACAGCTGTTTTGTTTGACCCGAGAACGGGTCTGTTGCCCGAAGCCGTAGGCTGAGGGCAACATATCCGTTCGAGGGTCAAACAAAACAGCTGTTGTCCGAGGACACAGTCTATAACTGTTTTGTTATACACTTTCAATTTTTAGGATGTTTTACTAGATGCACATGGTTTGTTGACTTTGAACTTTTAACATTACGTGGCAGAGAAATTGTATACATTTATCAACGCATCCACTAGTTTAAAAGAAAACCTACGTAACATCCTAATTAATAATGAATAATTACATTTTTCGTGTTTCTGTTCTGCGTTCCATCTAATAAATTCTGTATCTACATCCGTCAAATCAGAGAACTTCGCCATTACGTAAAGCAAAGCAACAGACCGAGAACCACGTGACTTACATAGCCAATAGAAATAAAGCAGATTGTTATACACCTTAATTTTTTTCCTATATAAAACTAATGCAATCTAAAACGAACATTTCAACTATTAAATCAACTCTCACACTCGTGGTCTATTGACCGGTCAATAGTTTTCGAACTGTTGACCGGGCAATAGTCTGCTCTATTTCTATTGGCTACGCAAGTCACGTGATTACAGTCTGCTGTTTTTACGTAATGGCGAGGTTTACTAATTTTAGTGATGATGAGATACAGACTCTATTAGATCAAACTTAAAGCAGGAATACGAAAAATGTTATCAGCGTTGCGAAAAATATTTTTGAACAATATATCAACGAAATGCTTCAACGGAATTACGATGATATACAAGATATACCTGCCGAAGAATTGGCTCTTGTTCTGAAGAAATTTTATTGTAACGTCAGAAATCGCAATGGAGAGCCTTATACTAAGAAAACAATTATTTCTCTCAGGTACGGTTTACAGAAAATATTTGAAAAAACGCACAAATTTGACATTGCAAATGACGACAGATTCAAGGAGGCCAACAAAATTTTTCATGCTTGTTTGAAAAAGCTGAAAATGGAAGGGGGTGGTGAAAGCAAACATAAGGAAATTATTTCCGAGGAAGATATAAGAAAATTGTATTCAACCGATACTTTATCGTCTAAAGACCCTAAATCTCTGCAATTTAAGGTGTTTTTTGAACTGATGATGTTTTTGTGTAACCGCGGAAGGGAAAACCTTCGCAATATGACCAAAGAAGATTTTGTAGTGGGAGGAGATATGTTGTAAATGTGAAACCAAGGCTCACTAAAAATCACCAGGGTGGAACAGATGATCCGGATGATGGGGGCGGTAGGAAACTAGTAAAAATTTATATGAATCAGTGTTATACTTAGGGCCATTTCAACACGTTTCACAGGCGATTGACGTCAGCCTGTCTATTCCATAAAAATAGAGATTAACAACATTTTTCCAGATATATATCGTGGCATGTATATTTCACTTGTTGCACACTTGAAACCAATATCAATTTCATTTTGTTTTGTGTGATCTAGATAGTTATATCATTCAGAAAGTTTTCTGTCTTGTCTTAATCTTATTTACATATATATTGTGAAAATTCATGAATAATAAACGTTAATTGATTTATTTATATCTTTCGATCTTTCATACTTCGGTAATGATGTTGGGCATGTTTTCTTTTACACTAGTGGATACGTTGATAAACGTACACAATCAACAAACCATGTGTTAGTAACAGCCCAAAAAATTAAGGTGTATAACAAAACAGTTATAGACTGGGTCCTCGGACAACAGCTGTTTTGTTTGACCCTCGTACGGATCTGTTGCCCTCAGCCGATCCGTCCTAGAGTCAAACAAAACAGCTGTTGTCCTCAAACCCAGTCAATAACTGTATACTATTGCCCGGTCAACAGTTCGTAAACTGTTGACCGGTCAATAGACCACGAGTGTGAGAATTGGTTTAACAGTAAAAATGTTACTTCTAAATCGTATTAGTTTTATATAAGAAATCTTTTTATGTGTATAACAATCTGTCTTGTTATACACCTTCATTTTTTTTTATGTATACGAACTGTTGACCGGGCAATAGTCTGCTCCATTTCTATTGGCTACGCAAGTCACGTGATTCTCGATCTGTTGCTTTGTTTTACGTAATGGCGAGGCTCACTGATTTGACAGATTATGAAATACAGTATTTATTAGATGTGACGAAGAACAGAAACATAAAAAAATTGTTGATTATTAATTAGGACATTGGGTATGTTTTCTTTTAAACTAGTGGATACATTGGTAAATTTTCGCAATCACTCTGAATTGTTAAAAGTTCAAGTCAACAAACCATTCGTATCTAATAAGAACCTAAACTTGAAGGTGTATAACAAAACAGTTGTAGACTGTGTCATCGGACAACAACTGTTTTGTTTGACTCTCGAACGGATCTGTTGCCCTAAGCCTACGGCTAAATATTGGGTATGTTTTCGTTTAAACAAGTGGATATCAATAAATGTAGGCAATCACTTTGTCTTGTAAAAAAAAAAGGGGGGGGGGCCAAAAGTCAACAAACCATGTTTATTTAGTAAAACAACCTAAAAATGAAGGTATATAACAAAACAGTTATAGACTGTGTTCTCGGACAACAGCGACGGCTTCGGGCAACAGATCCGTTCTTGGGTCAAAGAAAACAGCTGTTTTGGTCCAGGACCCAGTCAATAACTGTATAATATTAGTACAATCTAGGAATAGCAGTACACAGTTGACACATCTCAATGTACGAGATATACAGTGAGCAATAACACAGAGTGTTGCTGCAGACCCATAGCTCTACAGTCTGTCCCAATATTTCTCAGAGAGCTACAGATCTGCAGCTACGTAGTGTGATATTTAATTTCCCATACAACTGAGTAATCCCTCTGAATGCTTTGAATAGTTTAATAAGAAAGAATAAATCACAGAATGTCTCAGATTTTGGAAATTTTTCAAAATATAAATTGTTTACTTACTTACTTAATCCTCCTCGTGCTAGGAAGCACATAAGGCCTTCACTGAGGATCGCCATCTCTGTCTGTCTGCTGCCATGTTCTGAATCCGGCCCCAAGTCCATCCACACTCCTTCATCTCTTTCTCTACTGATCGCCGCCATGTTTCCTTTGGTCTCCCTCTATTTCTCTTTCCTGCTGGTGTCCATCTCATGGCGATCTTTGGGATTGATGTTGCTCCCATCCTGTGGACATGTCCGATCCATTTCCATCGTCTCATCTTGATCATCTAAGATATTGGTGATGTTGACGTTCTCTGATATAGATCTTTGTTGCTGATGGTGTTGGGCCAGAAGACCTTCAGAATCCGTCGTAGGCATTTGGTCTGGAAGACATCCAGTCTGTGGACAATACCTTTGGTCACCTTCCACGACTCGGCACCATATAGGAAGACTCCAATGATGTTACTCTTGAATATCCTGATCTTGGTCTTGATGCTGATGGTTGTTGACTTCCAGATGTTCCTCAGGCTTGCGAAGGCTGCTCTTGATTTGGCTATTCTGCTCTCTACATCAGATGTTGAATCCCCATCGGCTGTGATCTTACTGCCGAGGTAAACAAACTCTGAGACTTCCTCTACTACGTTGTTCCCAATATTCACTTCTCTTTCTGTTTTGTTGTTAACTTTCATGATCTTCGTCTTTCCGGCGTTTATGTTGAGACCTATCTGGTTGCCGTAGTTTGTCAAGTCGGTTGTCTTCCCTTGGATGTGTTGGAAACGATGAGCCAGGAGTGCAATGTCATCTGCGAAGTCTAGATCTTCTAGATACTTTTCAAATGTCCAAAGCAATCCCCTGTTGTTCTGACTGGTTGTCTTCTTCATCATCCAGTCAATACACATCACAAAAAGTAAGGGAGATAGTAAACATCCCTGTCTCACTCCAGTCTGTAGTGGGAAGCTGTTCGTGAGGTTTGTGCCACAGATCACTTTGGCCTGGAAGTCCTGATAGAGCATCTTGATGATGGATATGATATTGTCTGGTATTCCGTAGTGTGCCATGATCTTCCACATTGCAGGTCGATGGATACTGTCAAATGCCTTGGCGAAGTCTATGAAATTGGCATATACTGTGGCGTTCCATTCGTTACTCTGTTCCATAATCTGTCTCAATGTGAAGATATGGTCTGCGCATGACCTTCCTCTCCGAAACCCTGCCTGCTCATTCCGTAGGAGAGCGTCCACCATGTCTGTTATTCTGTTCAAGATGACTCTGCAGAGGACCTTACTTGTGATAGACGGTAGCATGATTCCCCTCCAGTTGTTGGTGTCTGTCAGGTCTCCTTTCTTGGGCAGCTTCACAATCAGGCCAATTTTCCATTGGCTGGGTGCTGTCTCTGTCTCCCAGATGTTCTGCAGGATATCCGACAGTACTCTTGGTGTTACCACGTCCTCTGCTTTCAGCATCTCTGCGTGTACCTGGTCACATCCCGGTGCTTTTCCATTTTTGAGGGTCCTGATGGCTTTGGTGACCTCTTCCAGTGTTGGTTTATCAGTGTTTATATCCAGGACTTCATCCGAAGGGCTGATCTCTGCTTCTGTCGATGGGTCCTCTCTGTTGAGCACTCGTTCAAAGTGTTCCTTCCAACATGTTAGCTCCTCTTCCGTACAGCTTGTCAGTTCCCCATCCTGTTTCCTGACTGGTGTTTCTGCATTCTTGAAGCCTCTGCTGAGAGATTTAGAGATACGATATAATGTGCCCATATCCTTTCTAGCAGCTGCATCCTCTGCATCAGTAGCTAAACTCT
Organism: Ostrea edulis; assembly: GCF_947568905.1. Taxonomy (NCBI): domain Eukaryota; kingdom Metazoa; phylum Mollusca; class Bivalvia; order Ostreida; family Ostreidae; genus Ostrea; species Ostrea edulis. Next base: position 37,726,741 of record NC_079169.1, read on the forward strand.
CGATGTAGTCCTTCTTGTCCTTCTTTGCGCTCTTCTTGACCTCTTTGTCCTGTTGAGAATATGTTCTCTTCAAGCCCTCCTTCAGCCTTGGTGACTTAGTTGACAGAAGCTTGCTCTTCGTAGCTTTTCTCCTCGCAATCATATCCCAGGTCTTGGCTGATATCCATTCTTCTTTCTTCTTCCTTCTCAACCCAAGTGCCTCCTGTCCTACTTCCATCATCACTGTGTTGAAGTCATCTAGGTCGAGTTGCTGTTGATCTTGTAGCACCTCGAATCTGTTCCTGACTTTCAGCTGGAATGCTCTCATTATCACTGGATCTTTAAGTTTCTGCACATCAAGAAACAGTGATCGTTGTTCCCCTTTCTTGGCTTTCCTCAACTTCAGTTTCAGCTTTGTCAGGATAAGAGAATGGTCACTTCCAGCATCAGCCCCCCGTAAAACTCTTACATCTTGTAGTGTCTCTCTCCATCTCTTGTTTATCAGGACATGGTCTATCTGATTCCTGGTCTGTCCATCTGGCGATGTCCACGTCCATTTGTGGATGTTCTTGTGCTGGAAGATGGTGCCTCCAATGACCAGGTTATTGTCCTCGCAGAAGTTGACAAGTCTGCTTCCATTGTCATTGATGATACCACATCCTTGTTTTCCCATCACCCGTTCTTTTCCTTCGTTGTTTGTCCCAACTTTTGCATTGAGATTGTTTAGGTACCTTTTAATGAAGATAATCTAGAATAATACCCGAAGTCGGCAAAAATACAAGGTTTATCAAAATTGTCCACAGATATTTTGCATAACAGACTTTTGAACATATACACTCTCATATAAACATTGTATGTGTCACGTTTTATCAGTTATTCTATGGAAACCTTGAAATTAGTTAAATATACAAAGCAGATACATACATAATAATTCTAAAATACAAAATAAGATATGTGGCACAAATTGCAACTTTGGTCCTAGAAGAAGAAGTAAAACATTTTTTTGAATATATCGAGTTTTTCTTTTTAAATGGCTTCTCATCCTTTAAAAAACATGTAGATAAGTGTTGCAAGCTATTTTTATATTATCCGTGAGAGTATCCAGGTGAACCACACACCTGCCAACACGTCACAAATTTTCCTCACTGAGCTACTACTACTGGTCATTATAGATGGAGAGACTATTTTGAGTATTTTCACTATTATGACGGGGATTGGGGTGGAGGTGGGGCAAAATCATTAAGCGAATCCAGTGGCAGATTTAAGGGGGCGCAACCGGCGCCCCCCCCCCCCCTAAAATTTTCAAATTTAGGTAAATCTTGGTATCTTGTTTAGAAAAATGTACTAAACGATTAAAGAAGCAATAATCTCTTCCACTCCCGGAGAAATAAATGACAAAATCTTTTGATTTCTTGAATTACTTAATTGGGAGAACTTAATTTTTTCCAAAAACCCTTAAAATTTGCCTCATTTTACTAAATTCACTTTATTAAAAAATGATAGAAAACAGTACAAATGACTTAAATAGGAGACATATTCCAAGCCCTATAAAATCTGTAAAATCCAGGAGCTTACGGGGGCTTCGCCCCCTGGACTCACTGGGGGCCTCAAGGCGGCACCAGACCCCCTGCCTCATAAAGTAGCGCCCCCTAACCGCAATTCCTGGATCCGCCCTTGGAATCCTCATCATAAAACGTCATATACGGTCTCAATAAAATACACACGACAACACAGCTTAATGACACAGGGGGCAGAAGCACCGTGACTTATAACATGACATTAGAGAACTTATGTTTCAATTCAAGAAATGTTGCAATTCCCTTCACTCGCGTTAACACACTCCCCCCCCCCCCCCCCCCCCCCCACCCACCCCCACCCCCTATAAATTTAGTACGTTCATGTTAACGGCCGGGGATTCCGAAAGAAATGAAAGTATAATGTTAATATAAAAATCATATTTCAGCTTTGGAAATACACGAGGGTATGAACTCTGCCGCTTCACACTGGCAGACTTTTCATGAAGACTACCGCGCTTTCTGAATACCATGCTGGTGTAAGAAAGCGTCACAGTTCATGCCCTCGTATATTTTCAAAACCGAAATTAATATCTTAATTGACAAGCTAGCACTTGGAATTGGGGAGTCCAGAACTCTTTCGAAATACTCAAACACTTCAACAATATACAGGTAGGGTAGGCGCCAGGTATATTTTTCGGTGTATCTGATAAGTATTCTTGATTCCTACTGCATAAAGTCCAAATTTTTTCAGCCAGAAACATTCCCTTTGAATGGTAACTCAATATCCTTTTGAAGAAACCAACACAAAATCATGATTTGCCGAGTATTTGACTGAAAATCCTGTGTGGCGTAGGAGGGTGAAAATCTTGTGGCGTAGGGGGACCGAAACTTCTTTCAATATTAGCAAAGTTCACATCTTCAGCATTACATGTGAATATTGTTTTTGTTCAAAATTATCCAGAAAAATCTCAAATCATTTTGTTCAAAGAAAGGCATTAAAGGGTACACAAGTGAAATTACCATGCATGATTGACGGTTATCCATATGTTAAAGTTATTCATTTGTTGTAGAGTGAAATGGATAGCAGTTTCATTGACCACGTAGAAGTGGATTCTCAATCACCCCAACACGTGCATGTGTGTGACAGGCCCGTAGGAAGCAATTTCACTTGGGGGGGGGGGGGGGGGCACCACACCAAAGTAATTTACGACAAAAAAGTGATATCGACAAAACCATTAGTAAAAAGATAACTGCATAAATATGTGCAAGCATTGAGGTGTACGTCATGTACCCTTGAGTGCCTAGTAGTCGTGTGCTTAAGAAAATATTCGTTTCAAGAAATAGTAAAATGAAATATTAGCTAATCTCACATGATATTTTAACTTACCATGTTAAAATCTTACTTTCTCTTTATTCAAAATATTCCAAAGCGGTTTATGAATTTATTGTTGAGGCATAAAACAAGTGAAGTTCAACGTCGGCCATATTTGTTTAGGACCAGTAGTCGTGCACCCGGATGTAGCAGTAAATTGAGGCTAAGGAAACACATTTTATTGATCGGTAACCTTTTTACCGCATTCCTTTTATGCATTTGCACTTCCATACAGTGAATAGAAAGAAAATATTACATTAAATCAAATAAATCCCATAGTGCCCTTCTCCATGTGAACATTTCCTTTCCACGTGAATAGTTTGGATGGTGACACTAGGCATATACTTATTCGCTGCCTTACGGACACTAATGCACACATCCTTGACAGCCAGATAGACATTGATAAGTCGACTAGGACTGTATTGTCTCAACTTAACATTTGATTTTTTTTCTTTGAAGTCTAAAAACATTAAAAGAGATGGCTTGTATGGCTATGCACTAATTCCCGACATTTTGAGCAACATTCCAAATGCATAAGGACTACCAACTTTTCAATAAACGAACAAATAAAATGTTTGTCCTTATAAGCCAATCGAAATACACGACAACCTTCACATTGGATTATGCTAATTAGACATGTGCTTGGTACGGCCACCGCTTGCGGTTCATCATGATTAACACGTGCTTTCACAGTCGGGGAAAAAAGCATTAACAAAATGGCGGGTATTTTGGGTGTATAATTGTATTATTATCAGTCCTTCCTGTTTGCTTAATACGGAAGCCTATAAGGGTCAAGTTAATAAAAAATAATATGTCGAATAAACGACATAACTATGTCGAATAAACGACTTAATATGTCGAATAAACGACATAACTATGTCGAATAAACGACATAATATGTCGAATAAACGACATAACTTTGTCGAATAAATGACATAATATGTCGAATAAACGACATAACTATGTCGAATAAACGACATACATGTGTTGAACTAGTGACATAAGGAAACGTCACACAATTTCATGCATGATGGATGAAGACTTGCACACGTTTCTACGGGAGAGAGGAGTTGGTCCAGATGCGATTCAAAAGATGGAAGACGATAAAATATTGGATGGGGCACTTGTCTCTAACCCGCTGGTTTGTGACAAGTTGTGACAAGTTGGTGACATGTTTTGATTCAAGCTAGTCCCATCTTTTTTGCCAATTTTTTAGTCATGTGTTTTTTTATTGTGTATATGTAGCGTGTATCCCTATTAATTCGCAAAATGCGGCGGTTGAGATCCCTCAGATAACTTGCTGAGGATTCTAGCAGTTCAATATATACATATAAATGATTGAAGTAACGTATTTACAATTTTATTAATCAATTATGTACAAATCCCGGCTCTTGACTTTACTGTCGTGGCTCTGTTTGGCTCCCGTCTCTTGGCTCAATCCGGCTCTCGGCTCTGGTAGCTCGGCTCACTTTGGCTCCCGGCTCTTACAGCGCGGCTCAATTGGCTCTTTTGAGTCCCAGCTCTTACAGCTCGAGTTTTGATTATTACGATTAATTAAAACAGGAAAGACTTGTTCAGTCACGTCTGATTTTAATCAAAAGAAATAAACAATATGAATATTACCTTCTATCTACGGTACTGCCGATCTTCTCACTCTGGAGTCAAGTGCAAAAATGATGATGAATCCACCGCCTCGCTTCTTTATATACCCTTTAGCGAGACTAACGCCACCTATCGGTCGTACTCTAAAATTAAATCCTACACGATCGGAATATCTTTCTCCGGATCGTCTCATATATACAGTTTTGTATTCATGATTGCTCTATATTAATGGCAAATAAAACTCCAAATTACTCGCCCTTGATTACAGGTGGCGCACGATCCGTTAACGTCCAAGGCGTTTCTAACCTCAAGTTTAAGAGAGCGTCGGAAGGACACGTTTAGATTAGAAAGTTGTTGAATATTTAGTAATGATGGCGGATTACGGTTCGTAGAACCTCACTGCGCTTAGAGACGAACTTAGAAAACGCATTGCAAGACTCTCTGGGCGGAAAGGAAAGCACGTTGAGAGTTTCAGCTGCAACCGAATTTTCTCTGTCACATCGATTAAATAAAGACATTCAATACACATTGAACGTTTTTCATTATAAACTACTTCGTGATTAAGTTTACATGCTTAAACAGTAGTTTAGGTTGAATATATAATAACAATACATCATAATTCTGTATAAGTTGTTGAATTGCATATGTTTAAAACAATAAGATGCGGACACACACACACACACGCACACACACACACACACCCTCTCTCTCTCTCTCTTTCGATCGAGGATTAAGAATATCAATTATTGAATATATCCATATATCTCTGAATTTCTATTATTAAGCTGTTAAAATGTGTAGTAATAGTGAATGTATATGTATAACTTCTCTTTATGAAATAAAATTCACGATAGAGAAGGCACATGTATACAGAGTACAAATATATCATACACCTTAACTTCACAGTTAACAGTTTATTTGCGTGTTTTTTACTTATATCACTTACGTGATGACGTTACGGTAGGTAAACAGTCCTTGCTATTAACTTTTTTAGTTAGTCCATAGGGCAAGCGAGAGCATAAAAATTGGCAGGTCAAATAAATTTTACTACCCCATATGCTAGGTGTACAATGATGATTCAAAATTTCGAGTTTCTACATTTTAATTGAATATTACAATTTGGATTGCAAGTTTAAGACGGAAGTTCAAGCTTTCTTTCAACTTCTAAATTCACGTCTCCATCCATATACTATGATTGATATACTATGAGTTGGTTGTACTCTGCGTGAAAAGCACGACTGTATCCTGCGTATAGGAATGGTTGTATCCAAATGACGTTTGTCCATGGTGTTGCAGGAAACTGATGTAGGCCTACATAATTTGACCCGTGTTTACTTTCACGTATAAGGATTTATCATGTTAATTTATATGTACCATGACAGTTCATGATATGAATGATTTAAAGGGACTGGTTCACGATTTTTGAACAAAATATTTTTTATTTTTTATGTGAAACATTAATAATATAACTCATTTAATGTTGACAGCCAACATTTTGACCTTCTGAATGCAAAAATAAAAGCAATATTTTAGCCTTAAATCTGTGCTATGTAAACAAAGACTCGAGTCTTTTCATGTATACAAACACACCAGTGAAATGTTAATTTTGTAATATAAAGCATCTAAATTTTGCATAGTCACAAATTTTAACTTTTAGATGACACATTTTACCTGCAGAATGCTTGAAATGTGAAAGATATAATAAACTTAGATCGATAACAATTTCTTTTGAAAATTTCGTAAACAAAAACATACCGCAATCTTTGTTTACAAAACAAAAAATGAACTCTCTAAAATGAGCTTCTATGATAATGTATAACCTTAATTTTTGTGTGAAATCTTTTTAAACACATTTGACAGTAGATTTTGATTATCAAAAGTGAATTAATACTAAAATACATCACTTAACAAATGTAGTACACTTTTCAATTTGAAGGTCAATTTGAATGTTCATACTTCAGATTGAAATCGAAGTTACAAGTGAATATTGAAAAACGTAATGCAATGATTTTTTAAAATAAAAACCACAATGAACAATAGGCCTATGTGTGGCTTTTATCATAAACACAACATTGTATATATGACAATGAAATTTGTATTTACTTCACTTGGATAAATTTATAGTTTTATGAATTTGCATTTAATTTTGATAAAAGTAGATATGATTCAAATTAAAAAAAATCAGAAATATCTTAATCTCTTGAGATGCATTTTTCTTTTGGTTTGCGCCAACAGTTAAAATAGGCTAGGACTGGTATTCACTTCTTTGACGTATTGGACTGCACTTCCGTGGGTCAGTTGATAAACATGACATAACAACATAACTATGATAATGCAAACTTTGATAAGTTATGAAAGTTTGACAATTTCATCCCATATTTTGATTAATTTCATACGTATTGACTATATTGAAGAATCCAGACTCGTTTTCCCTGAAATTCAACACTTTTTGAATTATAACAAAATTAACAATGAAAGTAAAGTGATGAAATTAATTTACAATCCAGTCATCAAAAACGAAAACAAGACCTAGGAATATTGACTGCCTTACAGTTACAGTCTGATTATAGCCACCCCTCCATTACAGTCGCGTCGTCGTACCGAGTGACGGCGGAGGAAGGGGGGGGGGGGGTGCTGTTATGAATCGCGTTCATTCATATTTTGACGACCTTGGTTAACTCTAAAATTAATTTTTAAATGACATCTGTAATATATTTTTGTACCATACTTCGTTTATATATTGATGACTCAAATTTCCCCTGTTCGATTATAGATCTAATCTAGAAGGGGATGGGTGGGTGGGGTGGGGTTGAGAGTCATAGAATTATAAGATCATTGATGACTGTATCACTAAGGATAGATAAAATTTCAGCATAAAACATTCATGCAGAATATTACGATCTACAGAGCAAATGTTTAACACCCCCCCCCCACCCCACCCCCCCCCCCCCCCCCCCCCGTAAATACTTTCTGCAACAAAGTCGTCATCTGATATCTGTGAAGTCGGACTTAACTGAAGTTTATAGCGCACGACGCTGAGTGGAACTTAAAACGATCGTTGTCGCTGTCACATATGATGACAATGAACCAATTGATTTTTTTAAAAGCTTCATATCTTGGGAATTCTACCCCCGCTCCCTATTTGCACAACAAAAACCTTACAATCTCTCATAAATCTTATGTACACCGGAAGTCAACAAGGACGTAAACGAGTCTTGCGCCACCTATGTTTGAAATAGGGGAAACAACTGACAAATATTCGCAATTAGGGCAAATTTAAGATACAATATATGCTCTTATTGTATTATATGTACCTTTTTGGGTTGTTCTCATTTTCCTTGTGACAGGTGTAACATATATTTTATACAGGACAATATTGCTACATGTATATTGTTTTACTTACATTGGCATTTGTTATAAATGCTCTTTTTCAATTCAAAGTATGTTGCTATTATCTATTGGCAAAAAAAAAAACAGAGCAGAGTAGACTCTGGTAGAAAGATTTGAAGGAAAAACAGTCTATGGTATAAAACCTAGACGATGGTATAAGTTGTTATTGTATCTATGTTTAATGCTATAAATTAGCCCTGCATGTGACACATCCGTAGGAAGTACTACGATATCTCACAAGGTAGCAGTACCTTTTCATATCATGTATATGACCGATATGCGATTTATAGCTCAGAATTTTATTTAATTTTCGAGGCACAAGGTGTTGTATTTTGATGCATGTTTTAGTTTTGTTAAAGATTGTGAAAAACATCTTTACGCCCTGCTTAAATTCTGTATTTGTTTGCATTATTGCAAACTGCAAAATACCGGGTTTTTTCTATCATTACAGTTAAGCATGTTCAACTTTTGAGATGTAGACCGAATGTTTCGTGTAAACAATAACCGATCATAGACTTCTCATAGAGCTTATTTCTGTTAAAGTTACGAGGAAGTATAATAAACCATTTTAGTATTGTTTTATTTTAGTATATCATATGCACTCGAATCATAGTCATCAAAATAAGGAAACTTAGCACTGCACTAATTGAGGGGGTTGATTTCTTCCATATTGAGATCAATCATAAGCGATCTCCGCAAGTGTCTGTACAATGTTATGCCTTCTTCTACATCCACGGGATATTGCCACCCATTTTCTTCCATGTAAATGCAATATAGTTCACTTATCTGCTCGTCTTTGCGAAACGAACATTCTTCAGCACATACATTAATCTTTTGCTCAGATGTTAATTGAAGATAGTTGCTTGTGTTGAAGAGAGGTGGAATGTTGTACATCACCATTGGTCGTCCATGAGGGCAGTTTTGATTTCTGGTGGGTCTAATGTGATGTGATTCCATGACTTGGAAAATTCATCAAGGTCAGCCTGAAAAATCAATGATGTTCATACATTCAGTTCAGAGCCGTTATTTGAAGATGAAATTAAAACATAGTCCCAGTGTGCACACTTCGGTGCGAAAAGTATATGAAACGCCGTTGTAACATAAATTCAATTATTTGAAGACATCTTGAATTCAATTATGAATTATTATATCTTTAAATACGTTTCAGCGTTTAAAGATATCTTTAATTAATTAAATACATCTTCCAATATTTCATATCTTCAAATAATTGAATTTATGTTAAAACGGCGTTCTATAAAAGTGTTTGGATATAACAACGGGGAATCATAGAACTATGTGCACCTATCAATGTAAAGAACACTAACAGAACAAGGGATTAAAAAAAAAATTGAAAGTAGAGAAAATAAATGAAGGGTGATAGTGTGAACAGATCACGAAAAGACATCATGACGTTTTTATTCCTTCAACAATTGTCAATTGAATCATTTCCAATCGATACGATTGCTAGCTACTATCCTCAAAATGCATCAGAATCCACCAAATGCTTTAAAAAATCAGACATTTTTTGTTTAGGAACACCCACTCAGACCCCCGCTTATTACAAAAAGTTTCATCCTCATGCACAATTCATGGTCTTTTAAGGCATATCCATGCAAATTGTCGATGACTTTCTTACCCCCCCCCCCCAACTCCTCCACTACCCGTTTTCAAAGTTTCCCGTATACGCCCCTGGTGCACACACATGCATACATACATGTACGTATATACAACCATAAACTATTTTGGGTGTCATAGTGACATGAATAAGTATGCAACACGTACTGTACTGGTTAACCGAGTCATGGTATTTAGCATTTTTATGGAAATATATAATGTAATCACTGATGAAACATTTAAACACAGTTTGCAAATGATTATATCCCCCTTTTTATTTAGCCATCATCTCTGTGTGTCAATGTCATTAATTTGTAAATCAGTAAAAAGACTACATGTATGATATGCTACCTCAAAACGAGATTTATAGCATCAAACTATTGTTTGTCATGCAGTACATTTTGCAATACCTACACTTAATATAACATGAATATATATATATATATATATATATATATATATATAATGATTGTGTTTTGATGCTTGGATGCAATACCTGATATCTCTCCGATACATGGAACTATAGGAATGTCCCTGATGTAACTCTCCGAAACAATGCGTGTATTCAACTGTAGAACTATTAAAATATCGTTTATTCGACAGTCATATTGTTTATTCGACAAAATTATGTCGTTTATTCGACATATTAAGTCGTTTATTCGACAAAGTTATGTCGTTTATTCGACATATTAAGTCGTTTATTCGACATAGTTATGTCGTTTATTCGACATATTATTTTATTAACTTGACCGTTATAGGCTTCCGTAGCTTCCTATATTTCACTCATTGTAAAAATATGGATGCTCTCTTTAATTATCTTCAAAAATCAGCTCCTCATGACGTAATATTTAGGCATGAGCCCCAACAATGACAACAAACAAAATGGCGCACGACTACTGGGCACGCACGACTTAAGGACCTTCAGCCATACATAAATCTAATTATGTACATAGAATCTAATTAGTTTCCCAGAAAACCCCTCATCTTTAATTTTAAGTTTTGCTTGGGGGTTTTTTTTTTGGAGGGGGGTGTTAAGGATTTTTTTTTATCTTTTTTTGTTGTTGTTTATATCTTTATCATTTTGTTATCAATCATTTCTAAGTCATAAGGTATTTAGTACTCGGTGTAAACTTTCTAAAAATCGCCAGTCTGTGTTCACTTTCACTTACGAACTCCTCAACTATTTTTTCTGGATTCAGTTCATCAGGCTTATTTTTATGAACATGCAATAAAAGCAAATTGTTTGTTCGTATTTGGCTCATTGTTGATCTCAGTGATGTTTTCAATCTTTTTAAGGCGCTGAATGAGTGCTCACTGGTAGCGTTAGTTGCAGGAAGTACCAAAATTAGTTTGAGAATTTTGAGGATCTCGGCAAACAGACTTTTTTCATTTGGATGTCTGAAAAATTCAACCACACTTGGTATATCTGGCGTGAAGTCTTTTGGCAAAACAGTCTTCAACATTATAAGTTGGCAGTGAAGATCCTTTGGCTTCAAATCTGTATCATATAGGGTCGTGACAAAATTGAATTCTTCTTCAAACGTTTGACCTGTGCAAGTCTTAATTACGAGGTTTTCAAGATTAACATAAGCTTTGTAACCTGGTTGGTCAAATCTAGATGTTATGCCAGCTAAAAGCAGATCTAATGCCTCGTAGAAATCTTTCCTATATATATCTGCACACGATGAAAAAGTATGTGCAATCATCAAGTTTACGAGTAATTTTGCGTTTTCTAGGAAGAACAGGGTCATCGATGTTCATCTGTTTTGCTTTTTCAACAACTCCCTCGTAAAACTGAGTGAAGATTGTCTCATCTCGGAGACTTTGCAAAGCACTCATTGTCGTTGATGCCATTTTTTGACTATCACTCGCCGAGAGATTTGGAGCCTGCAGAGCCCTTGCCAAATTATCACTATAACGTAAAGTTTTTCACTCAATAAACACCCAAAGAAGAAATCAAACCTGCACATATAATAAGCAGCCACTCCCCTAATTCTGTTTCTCATTTCTACTTCACGCACGTATTGGAGGCTTCCATCCCAAACATTTCTTAGAATTTCATAGTTTGACAAAATGCTAAAAAATGTGTCGGCTTTTATTGTCAATCTTGTGGGACACAAAACCCTTATTCCCGTTGACGTTTTCTCTAGATTTTGGGCATTTTTTAATGTATTGAAAATCATCTCCCTTCTTGGAGATTCTTTAATCAACTTTGTTATATCCTTTGCAATGTCCAGGGTGTCTCTAAGCAACTTACATCCCTTAATAGAATCACTGCAAGCTAGGTTAAGAGCATGACCATAACAGTGTATGTAAAGGGCTCTGGGTTCAAGTGCATGAATTTGTGTTGCAACACCTGTCTTTGAACCAGCCATAGAAGCAGCCATGTCATAACACATGCCTCGTACTTTGTTGATAGGCAGATCGAACCTCAAAAGGGCATCTTTAATTGCTAGGGTTATTGAATTAGCCCCAATGTCAGAAAGACAGTACATCCCTAATGAGCGGTAAAATTTTGATCAACCCATCGAATGCATAAAACAAGTTGCTCTTTGTTGGAAATATCTCGTGTTTCGTCTGCCGTTATTGAAAAGAATTCAGACGATTTGATGAAAGCAACAATTTGTTGCAAAACCTGCAACCCCATCACCTGCAAAATTTCATTTTGTATATCTGGAGCAACATACTTATTTGTCTTGCGTTGTAGCCATTCCTGAAGCTGTGGATCGCGTTTAGCCTCTAGCATGAGAAGTTGATTAAAGTTCGAGTTTTTCTCGTCTTTGTCACCCCGAAGAGCAATTCCTTGTCGAGCAAGAAACTTCAAAATGTTTGTGATTTTAAGCAAATTCTCTCTGTTAGACTTCTTCTCGACTTCGTGCGTCTTTGAAAGACATTCTCCAACATCTTTAACCTCCTCCTTTATCGTAAACTCCCTTTCCATTGCCTCTTTATGGCAATCACTTTTCTCGTGTGCGGCGAATTTTGTGGTTGCTTTTTTCCAGTTTTTAAAACCACTTGATATGAAAGCTTTTTCTTTCTTGTGACAACTGAGAGTCTTCTTCTGAAATGATTTTATGCAAGGAAAACAGAATACAACATCTTTGATTTCTACATAATGTAACCAAGACCACCGATCAAACCAGGAGGCATTGAAAGATCTCATATTTTTACCAAACCTTTTTACTTACTTACTTAGTCCTCTTCGTGCTTGTCAGCACATAAGGCCGTCACCAGAGACTTTCATGTTGGTCTGTCTTTCGCCCATTTCTGGACCTGTCCCCAACTCCAGTTGTTATCTTTCATTTCTTTCTCCACCGATCTTCTCCAGGTCTCTCTTGGTCTTCCTCTCTTTCTCTTGTCAGTTGGTGACCATTTCAAAGCAACCCTTGGGATGGAATTTGGGTACATTCGGCATACATGTCCTATCCACAGCCATTTTCTCTTTCTGATCGTCTGGGATAGAGGAGTGGTGTTTGTCCTTTTGTACAGTTCGTCATTTGAGATGGTGTTAGGCCAGAAGATGCGCAATATTCTGCGGAAACATCGGGTCTGAAATACATCCAGCTTGTTGGAAATAGACTTGGTTACTTTCCAAGATTCAGCACCATATAGTAGGACCCCAAGCACGTTGCTCTTGAAGATCTTAATTTTGGTGTTGGTGCTAAACTTTGTTGACCTCCAGATGTTCCGCAGAGCAGCATACGCTCCTGTGGCTTTAGAAATGCGAGCTTGTACATCTGCCTCTGAATACCCATCAGTGGTGATCTTACTTCCTAGGTATGGGAAGTTGGTGACATCTTCTATGTTTGTGCCATTTAAGGAGATAGGTTCCTCTGATATGGTATTGACCTTCATGATCTTAGTTTTGGAGGTGTTTATATGAAGGCCAATTGTTTCAGCTGTTTTTGCGAGCTGGGTGGTTTTTTCTTGCATGTCTCGATGACGGTGAGATAACAGTGCAATATCGTCCGCAAAATCAAGGTCTTCAAGTACTTCTGTCATACCCCAAGTAATCCCTGTTCGTTTGCTTCTAGTTGTTTTTCGCATAATCCAGTCGATGCAGAAGGTAAAGAGAAGAGGAGAGAGCAGACATCCCTGTTTCACTCCTGTCGTCAATTTAAACTCCTCCTATAGGCTTGATCCGCAGATAACTCTGGCATTAAGTTCAGTGTATTGCATCTTGATGATGGAGATGATTTTATCTGGGATTCCATAATGATGAAGGATTCTTTCTAGGGCTAGGCGATTAACACTATCAAAAGCTTTGGTGCAGTCAATGAAATTGATGTATAATGGGGAGTTCCATTCATTGCTTTGTTCTAGAATTTGTCTGAGAGCGAATATCTGATCAGCGCACGACTTCCCTTTCCTAAAGCCTGCTTGTTCTTGACGCAGTAAGGGATCTGTTACTTCTGCAATTCTGTCCAGCATCACTCTGCTTAGAACCTTCATGGTAACAGAAAGCAACATTATTCCTCTATAGTTGTTACAATTTGAGAGGTCTCCTTTCTTTGGTAATTTAACTATAAGGCCAGTTTTCCAGAAGGATGGTGTTTCTTCTGATTCCCAGATCTTCTGTAGGATATTTGTCAAAATTGTAGGTGTCCAGTATTCTTCGGCCTTGAGGAGCTCTGCATGTATCTGATCAATGCCTGCAGCTTTTCCATTTTTAAGTTTGGTGATTGCCTTTTTTACCTCTTCTATACTTGGTGGATCAGTATCAATATCTAATGTGTCCGTGGCTGGTAATATTATTGCTTCGTTCTCTGGGTCTTTCATATTAAATACTTCTTCAAAATGTTACTTCCAGCGTTTCAGTATGTCTTCTTCTTTTGATAGTACATTTCCCCGTTTGTCTTTAATTGGTAGCTCTGAAGACTGAAATTTGCCTGCTAATGTTTTTGTAATTCGATAGAGGGTCTGCATGTCTTGTTTAGAAGCTGCTTGTTCTGCCTCATAAGCTAGCTTTTCAGTGTATGCCTTTCTGTCAGCTCTTGCACTCCTCTTTACTTCCCTGTCAATAGCCCGATATTCTGCCTGGAGTTGGTCCTTTTGCCTCTTAGATTTTGTGGATAAGATTTTACTTTTCTTCTCTTTTCGTTCTTCTACTATTTTCCATGTTTTATCTGAAATCCATTCTTCTTTTTTCTTTCTCTTTGGGCCAAGTATTTGTTGACTATTTTCTATTAATACTTTGTTAAAAGTTTCCATATCGATTTCATCAGGATGTTCCATGAGTGTTGAAAACTTGTTCTGGATTTTTAATTGAAAAGATCTCAGGGTTTTTGTATCTTTGAGTTTTTGGATGTTGATTGGAGGTGGTCTTTGATCTTTTTTCCTTGATTTCCTCAGTTTTAACTTGATTTTTGCCAGTACTAAAGAGTGGTCACTTCCCACATCAGCCCCTTGTTTTGCAACCACATCGAGAAGACTACTTCTCCATCTCTTGTTGATGATAATATGGTCAATTTGGTTCTTTGTATGACCATCTGGTGAGTTCCATGTTGTCTTATGGATGTCTTTGTGCATGAATATAGTTCCACCAATTACTAGGTCGTTTTCTTGGCAGAAAGTACATAGTCTCTCTCCGTTGTTGTTACATTCTCCTATTCCTTGCTGGCCCATGATGGTTTCTTTACCTTGGTTGCATTTTCCAACTTTAGCATTTAAGTCTCCAAGGATAAGCAGAACATCATGAGATGGTGTGTCGTCTACTACCTTTTGTAGGCTGTCATAGAAAGATATTTTCTCTTCATCTTCTGCATCATCTGTTGGCGCATAGCAAACCACAGCAGTCAATTTGGCGAAGACTGAGTTGTACCTTGCTGTTATTATTCGCTCACTCACAGGTTTCCATTCTAAAAGACTTCTGTGGACCTCCTTTGTTGTAATAATGGCTACTCCTTTGCTATGATGGTCGTCGGTTCTTCCAGAGTAGAGTATCTGATGTCCTGATACTAGTTGTTTTGATCCACTACCTGTCCATCTGGCTTCACTAACTCCTAGGAGCTCGATCTTGTAATACTCCATTTCTCTCACCACTTGTGCTAGTTTTCCTGTTTGGTAGAGGGTCCACACGTTCCAGCAGCCCACTCTACGGGTTATTTTCGGTCGAAGGACATCTCCTATCGGGATGGATGATTCACCCGTCATACTTCCAGTGTCCTGAATGGTGTCAATCCTTCTTCCATCATTTTGTTCTCTGGTTAAGGTTTCTGTAGCGTCTTTTGTTTAACATGTTAGGGTTGCTGGCCCTAAGCATAACCCCCTGAACTCGGAGGACCAGTGGTTTTCTGTTGGGGTTGTCCTTCCCTTAGATGATTGCTTTCCCTTGCTTTCGTGTTCATCTACACGGATTTTCTTTCTGGATTTTCTTCCATAGCCTTTGACTTGCCAAAGCCATCCACAAGGCAGTGGAATTATTTGACCCATAGATGGGGCAAGGTTGGTGAGAGCCAGGGCATGTCCACGCGCAGGTGGGCCTGCACTCTGCACCTCTAGGGTCCTTACTACTCCGAGATCCCCTTCATGTTAGCCTTGAGTGCTAGACCCAAGTTTCCGTGTGTTGCCCCGAGGAGGCGTTTGAAGGAGTCTAAGTAATGTAGAGGCTATGTACTGACAGGGCGAGATTTCTGCTTTCGCTACTTTCCCTTTCACCTACAAGTAGGCTAGCCAGCGGCAGTAAGGATCTATAGGCGTTTGATCTTTACCGCACTAGCCGCATATCATTACTCTGTGATAAACACCAACACACACCAAACTTTTTTGCTGGAAAGAAAATATTCCGTGGCTGATTTGGGGTACTACCGATCTCTGGTGTATGCCATTTTTCATGTACAACCTGGGCCTTTTGAACTGGTATTTCTGAGATATCATCTTCTGAAGAAGAAGAATCAATAAAGGAAGCAACCTTAACATGTTTGACTGTTTCTTTGTTTGCAGTTACACTGTATGTGAATTTTACTATATGAATTTTTTGGGGGGAAAAATATTGGGGGGGGGGGGGGGGGGGCACGATAGAGTTGTTACATGACCCCTTCTACAATATGTACCGACACAAACCCTCACCATTATTGGATGTACATGTACTTGTACATTTAGCATCAGGTATTGATCTACATGTAGGAATGAGACTTCTTGAACTAAGTTTGGATTTTTATTTATCTATTTTATTTTTACAAATCTAGACTATATGCTCAAATATATACAATATTTTTCTTTTATATTGATCATTGCCATCATATATCTTTAATGATCAAATCATTTCGTACTGGTTACTTAAAAGATTGAGTACGCGAGAGAGAGAGAGAGAGAGAGAGAGAGAGAGAGAGAGAGAGATGGCACTAGTCCTGTACATGCATGTTACTAAGAAAGATGCATACACTTAAAGCACTAGATAGTGGTTTGTTAAAATAATGATATTTTCATCTTAAATATATTTTAAATTGAAAATCAATATATAAAATAAAACGGTATTGGAATCGTACAAGAATTCCAAATATTCATTCGCATTAAACAATTCAGCATCTAACCACAGCTAAATATTCTCTACAAAGATACCTTATAAGACTCTCTTATGAGTAGCCATGAAATATAAGGTGATTCCACCCAAGGGTTGCAAAAAAGCTGTGAAACCCGAGGCTTTGCTGAGGGTTTTACCGCTTTTTTGCAACCCCGAGGGTGGAATCACCTTAAGATTTCATGACAACTCATAAGAGAGTATTTTTCTCTCATATTTTTAGAGTTTTCCGTTTTCCTTGTGCCTAGCGACGCCATTTTGAGAATTTTCCAATTAAGGTATTCCATGTATAATGAAAGGATAATGAACAATTTTGAAGGATTTAGATCAACATAAATGTTTATTGTTAAATAATGATGAAAGTGAAGCAGACAAAACTCACATGACTGGTAAATGATTAGAAGCTGACCTTTTTGCACTTAAGACGTTTTGGAAGAGTTGTCTGCCCTTTGCAAAAATAAGAAAAATCTAATTTTCTAAAAATTTGTGTTGTCAATGATTTTATTTCATATTTTCATTAAGAGAAAGTGTATGTAACTTTCTACCAAGAGATTTGTATGTAATATAATTTCTTTTTAAAATATTGTAATAAAACATGCTTTTCCCATATACTTCAATGTTAAATTCTAGGTGAAATAAATCAAGCAGTAAACAAAATTTTAAAAATTCCTATGGTGGATTATTTTTATTTGATGAACCCTTCAAAATGATACCATGATTACAAAAATTCCACCATCCATTTATTAGATATGAAATATGGTCATTATACATTGAATACCTTAATTAATTTTTCGCTCTACATCAGGATGATGCGTGACGTAACTCGACAGTCGTCAGCGCGAAACATTTTGACAGACCTAATCAGAATATGAATCCACAACTGCACGTTTTTCTTCTTAGAGGAGCATTGATATTGATATTAATTGAGCAGTTATTTAATGACGAGTGTGTGAAGAGGAATTCCAAGTGGTTTTTGTTGGTGAATATAAGACTCTCTTATGAGTAGCCATGAAATATAAGGTGATTCCACCCGAGGGTTGCAAAAAATCTGTGAAACCCGAGGCTTTGCCGAGGGTTTTACCGCTTTTTTGCAACCCGAGGGTGGAATCACCTTAATATTTCATGGCAACTCATAAGAGAGTATTTTTCTCTCATATTTCTAGAGTTTTCCGTTTTCCTTGTGCCTAGCGACGCCATTTTGAGAATTTTCCAATTAACTAATTTTTCGCTGTACATTAAAAATAACACCAGAATCGAATTCTACGACCTTCATTTTGGCAACAACGTTGCCGACAAAAAATCGGCCGACGAGTGTATAAGTGAATTATATTAGAGTTATTTTATAAGAGTGTAAAACAATAGAAAATAAAATTACTCATCAAATCACATTCTTAATTAAAATCTCAACAATTGCTGGCATTGAGACAATTTACCATCTATGCATGTGCAAATTGGGTATCGATTGCATAACCGGAAATCGATCTCTTTTGATTTTTATACATAACCTCTTGTTATGCAATTGATCGATTAGCGGGCTTATGAACACTAGTAGTAAAAGCATTTACAAAAATACTTTGGCAATGGTGCAGCAAGGGGTTCTAATTTTGTAAAATTAATAATAATAATAAAAAAATAATAATAATAAATAAAAAAAATTTTAAAAAAATTATAATAATATGATCCCAAAATTTCAGATGCATACATCATATGATACGTATTACTACCACCAGTTCGTTCAAAGGTTGTTAAATAAACAAGAAAAGTCTTCCTCTTTGGAAAAACAATTCCCATTAGTCGATGAAAAGCAAAACTGAAATAGCCTAAAGGACTTCCAAATTTGTTTCAACTGTCTTCACACCGATTTGATCCACGCGCTGAAATGACATCAAGTGAAACAGACTATAATCGAGATCAGCCAATGAAAAAAGTTTTCTCTTCATTTTCTCTTAGTAAACCAAAAGTACAAAATATGGCAGATCAAGCGAAGGGTAGTCTGCTAACCAAGTCTCTGAAAAAATGGTCAAGAACGAAAACCAAGGTAAGTTTTTTATTGCTTAAACAAAGACTGACTGTAACACATTGCATGTTGGTAAATGTACTTCATTTGATCGAGCTGGAAGTGATAGAAAATGTATTCCGCGAAACAGGTGCGCGTGACAATATAACAGTATAAGAATCCCGCAAATGGGGCAGTGTTTACGTCGGTTTTCACGTGGGTCTGTGTGAACATAGTCATCTTTGTAACCAGAATTTGACAGCAAGAGGGAAAATGTCAAATGCACCAGTGTATTTGCATGCTAAAATCAATTATCATGTGTACAGGCGTGATTTGTAACATTAAGTAAAATGTCAGAATTTTAACAAAACAGGAAGTACGTAAACTCAGCTGCAATGTACTGCAAGTGCATCAGTGATAAAAATAAAATAAAATCCAGTACTAAATGTGCACACAGTGATGGTCACGTGTCACAATAGAACAGCATAACCTGTGGCTTTCTTACGATTTACGGTGCATATATGCAGGTTTTTATTTAAAGGTGTTCTGAAGTGCAATGTAAATGCACCCTGTGTCACTGTGTATTATATAAGCCTTGTATCAGGTTGTACATAATGATAATACTTCTACTTATTGTGTATCATTTCTGGTTTAAAGAAGAAATGATGAATTTTTGTATTTTCCATTCATGCAATCTGTGGTGGTAACTGTATCCTGACACACATAAATATGCTAATAATGTGGCCTTTTTGGGAGGGTCGGCATTAAACTTTATGTCAGTTTGTCAGATGTCAGACCCAACACCATAGAGGCTGTAGATTGTATAAACCCACCCCCCAGGCTTATACAATAACAAGCATCAAAAAATGCGTCCGTGCAAGGAACTGCTAGCTACTTCTTATAGCTGCAAGATTTCCTGTGTGTTAGGCCAAACAATGTGACCAGCTGATCATATTCACAGATCATCACCAGTATTTTCCCTATCCAATGAAATGAAGTTACTGTTTCTCTGAATAAAAAAAGAAATGAGTGTAAAACAATTACTCAGATTTGCTTACATCATGTATTTTAACAGTTGTTGGATAGTTTCTTGGATGTTTCTGTAGATATTATAACAAGCTTTAGGCAATGTATTAAACATCCATTCTTAGCAATAACTAGATGTATAGAGTTTTAAATGAGGTATCACAAATGTTAATTGCAAGATACACATATATAATATTATGTTTACATTTTCCAATGTTTTTGCCTCTGATATCTCTACATATTCAAATGATGACCTTTTTTGTCATGAATGTGATGCAGTTGTGAACAAATTGCTAACACGCTTCACGAGGTATGCAAGTGTGAAACATATCAGTTCATACCCTAATGCATTATCAGAAATGAAATTTTTTTCTTTTAGTATATAAACACACTTTTATTGGAGATACTGCAAACTCATGACAGCCATCAGCACTTCCTCTGTTTGCTCACATGCTCTGCAACCTTTGCAGGTACTAAACCCCTGAGGGAAGTATAGCACACAGATATAAATCTCATAAGGACTTGTGACTGAGAAGTTCATTGCCTTAGTGTTTGTATGCTATGAATGATTTTGCTCAAAGAGATTTTCTGTTTTTTAAATGATTTTCAATGGTCAGTAACGGGCATTTTAGATTGGTAACCGTGGTTACACAGTACATTACACAATGGCACAACAACAAAAACCAATTATATCCATTCATCAGATAATAGCATTAATTTGTCAACTTTTGTGAGCAGAACAAAGTCAGCTTTTTAATGCAGAAAAGACATTGTTCATTGATAAATTTGGCATCAAGAATGTTTGCTAGGCTTTCCTCTAAACATCATGAGTGAGTTGTTGAAATCTTGGAGCTTGATTTCATTTTATGCAATTTATTAAGATTCATGTAAATTAATATTTTGGGCCTTTTATTTGTTTATTTAACGAATCCTTGTCCTCCACATGTCAATGTGTGTACATTATTTGATAAACAGTCTATTAAAGAATATTTTATATTATTTCCAGTCAAGGCTCACAGAGGGATGATAGATAAAATATTTGATGTTAAAATTGTAGTTTTTAAAAAACATTTCTCTTTGATTAGTATTTAATAGTAAATACACAAGAATTTAAACAAATTGCTAAAATCATGTAATTTACATGATTTTAGTGATAAGTTAAATTGTCTAAATTTTTGTGTCATAGCTAGAGTAAAAACTCTAATGTATCCAAAAACACAGCTGTATTTCCAGAAGCTGTTTATACCATGTGTATGTTCCGTACTTGTGCACATGCATGTCAAGGACTTGCTTACTGATTTAGTGACCATCATTGACCAAAAGCTAATATGCTAGTTCACAAATGAAGTACAGCTATTTTGAAGGGGACTGGGAGTTTCAGATTTTATAATTATTTACCATTGAATTAAAGGGGGTGGGTGCCTGAAACCCTATATAATTACAGACATAGCTTGGCAAAAATGTTGTGTATATTATACTACATACCATTAAGACTATCCTTAGAATTGAAGGGTATTAAGCTCAAACTTATGTTCCAGAAACACTCCCTCATTTGCATATTTACATGTATGTAACTTACTTTTTTCATTTTTTAAAAAAATTCTTTATATGAAAGTATTTTTCTTCTTTGCAGAAAAGGTATATATTCCATTAGGCAATAAGATTTGAACTTTATAATACATCTACACTATGATTAATGGATTATGATATTTATAGTTGTCACATGAATTGGTGATGTAGAGACTAGATAACAGTACTGTGTTAGGAGTCAGTGTGTTAAGTTTTACCTTATTATGATATAACAATACTGTGTTAGGAGTCAGTGTGTTAAGTTTTACCTTATTATGATATAACAATACTGTGTTAGGAGTCAGTGTGTTAAGTTTTACCTTATTATGATATAACAATACTGTGTTAGGAGTCAGTGTGTTAAGTTTTACCTTATTATGATATAACAATACTGTGTTAGGAGTCAGTGTGTTAAGTTTTACCTTATTATGATATTTTGGAGAGACAGAGAAAGAGTTAAGGCTTTAACTCTGTGTTAACCCTTAATTTACCTAGTAAACATCTATTGTCAAGGTATAAAAAAGGATAGCCACTCTCTGAATTGAAATATCATACATGTACATTGTCAGACATTTTAAGTGCAGACAGTTATATAATGTTTTTCAAATTTTCTAAATACTTTACCCAATTTGATAATCAAATCTGTTGGTTTCCAAAGCAGAATCATGTATTCAGAGAAAATATGCAACTACATGTAGGATACCTATGAAATTTTGGATGCATCAAATGAAGTAGAATTTAGCTGTGTTTCTGTGAGGTTTTCTATTGTCAGATCAAACATCAATGTAAATCTGTCATTGATAAATGACGTACACCAATAATAAGACCATTTTGAAGAATTTCAATATTTCCATGTTTTTCCATTGAATTTTGAAGTAAAGATCTAATTTGTGAATAATGCGAAAATAAAAGTGGTTTCATGGGGAAATTTTGTGGCAATTATGGATTTTTAGCAATGTTAAAACATTTAAAAAATTATTTTACAAAACTCTAGACTATAACAATTGTTTTAGGGTATCCTATATCTTTAAAGTAAATGAAACACTGAAGGATATAAAACGCATGTTCCTTGAGGAGCTCAACCTGGGCATGGAGTATGCACGTAAAGTATATACTTTGGTTAATGAATGATTAACTTGGTCATCGTGCTACTCACTGTCCATATCCAAAACAAATGTTAAATTAAGAAGAAATAGAATAGTGCCACCACATGAATTACTCATTAAAAGCTTTATTCCTTCACAGTCTTGGTGATATAAAGACATTAATATATAGTGTGTTAGTTGTCAGTATTGTTCTGCTGTGTTTGTTTACAGGCTATTGTGACCTACATACCATGAATCATTAAGCTTTAAGGTTATTAACTTAACGTGTCAAGATTTTTTGCCACATATTTTTTAAATTCCAATGAAAACATATTCCATACGGAATATTAAAATTTTCACTGTGGTATAGGTATATAAGCAATGAATTGGTATGGTTTAATTACTGAATATATTAGATTTAGTTATACACGGGAAAACTTATTTATATACTGCCAAGGGAAGAAAGTGTTATTTTAGATTGAAAAGTAGGACAGGGATTGTCATTTTAGTGTCTAACATTTTTTAGAATTTGAAACGCCATGTTCAGTCATGCAATGCAGCACACTCAGAGCTAGTATATATTGAGGGACAGTATTTAACTGGTTAATTGTATGTATGAAATTCAAGGCATGTATACATTGAAGAAAATTGCTTTTCCAAATGAGAAAATGGTTTACATTTACCTTTTTTATTGGTTCAAAGGTGATACTTAATTTTGGTATGTGTTCCCTCCCCCCCTTTTTTATTTGTGCTCCATTTGAAGTTTTAATTCAATTACGAATAATTGATTGCTTAAGTGAATGTCTTAAACTTAAATGTTCACCAAGCTAATTAAAAACGATTCAAGTACATATGTGTCATTTCCTTATTCATGCAGATGTCGAGCTTTTGGCCACCAATATCAAAGTATGCAATGAAAATATATCTCCAACTTCAAAAGTATGGATTTTCAAGTTGTTGTAGTGTGTTTACTTCCCTCAAAGGGTCTAGTATGATCAGGGTCAAGATGAATCGTTCCATTGAATTTTCTTGTTTTCTATTAAAGTCCTAAAAGTTGCCAAATTGTGTTGTCTTCATCATGAAGATTAATGATAAATGCTTTGGAAAAATAAATGAGAAATTTGTTCCACTATAAATATCACCATCACAATCATATTCATTAATTTCAAAAGTGTAATTACATCATAAAGTATGCAAATGAAATTTTTTTCCTGCTGTCGATTTTGTTGATGTTGGTTTGTAATGTATTTTAACCAGAAATATTACATCCCATAGGTTTACTGCTGTATGCATGCATGTATTTACATCTAACAATGCACATATGTTTGATTCCATGTTGACTATCACCTAATCAATAAATTGTGTAGGTCCACCTAATCAATGAATTGTGAAAACCGTTGCAGGGGTCTAGAGGTTAGAGCAAATTGCCCTGCATACGGAAGGCCGTGGTTCGAATCCCAGCCGCGACAGACCTAAATCATCAAAACAGGTAGTGACGGTTCCATCGCAAAACGTTTGGCATCAGGTGTGAATGTCACGGGTCCTCGGAGATGACCTTGAAAACGGATGTCATGTGTCAGTAGGTATCGACCCAGGCACGCTAAAGAACCCTCACTGCTCAATGGCCGTAAGCACCGAGCAAATTAAGGCCTAAATTTGAAGTCCTTCACCAGTCTTGGTGACGTACGTCTCCATATGAGTGAAAAATTCTCGAGAAAGACTTTAAACAAGATAAAATCAATCTATCAATAAATTGTGCTTGCTATAACCTCTTATTTACCCACTTTTTAAAACTCAATACAAAAAATATAAAGATTTGTGTAGGTTTTACATTTTCTATACTCAGTAATTGTTCTGATTTGAACACTGATGCTTTTTTTTGAAATAATACTCCTTGATGTGACATTAGATGCGTCATGCTAGACAACAACATATACTGATGAAAATGTGTTGGCATCAATACACAGCTGTTTATGGCTTGGAGTGTGTTGGCATCAATACACAGCTGTTTATGGCTTGGAGTGTGTTGGCATCAATACACAGCTTTTTATGGCTTGGAGTGTGTTGGCATCAATACACAGCTTTTTATGGCTTGTAGTGTGTTGGCATCAATGCACAGCTTTATATGGCTTGGAGTGTATTTCTCTTGACCACTGAAAGAAGTAAACAAATGTTGATTCTTCTACAAATGTAAGGTGACCCATTCTAATTCCTTTTGGTTTTTTATATGCACATCTTTAAACGAGACGTATTATGGTACAGCGATGTCTGTACGTCCATCCGTCCGTCCGTTCGGGGTTTTCTCTTTATAATTTCATTTCCCTTTCACATATCATGCTGAAACTTGCTGTGTAGCTTCTTTGTGGGTCACTCTAGATCATACTGCAATTTTGATCCATTTTGACCTTTTTTCCAGGAGTTTTGCCCCTTTATTTGGAAATAATTATTATATGGAGGGTACATAATTTGTCCGCCCTACTCCTCCCACAGTTTTCAAGTGAGGACCTTCTTATTTTGTGGAGTGTTTGTATAGGTATTGAAGATGTGCATGTGGGATGGATTTTGATTTTCTACAATTTTTGAGAACTTAATCTATTTGGAAATTAATATTCTATGGAGGGTACATGATTTGTCTGCCCTACTCCTCCCACAGTTTTCAAGTGAGGACCTTCTTATTTTGTGGAGTGTTTGTATGGGTACTGAAGATGTGCATGTGGGATGGATTTTGATTTTCTACAAATTTTGAACAAATTACAGATTGTTGAACTTATAGTCTATTTGGAAATTAATATTCTATGGAGGGTACATAATTTGTCCGCCCTACTCCTCCCACAGTTTTCAAGTGAGGACCATTTTATTTTGTGGAGTGTTTGTATGGGTATTGAAGATGTGCATCTGCGGAAGGATTTTGATTTTCTTCCATTTTTGAAAAAATTACAGGTTGTTGAACTTGGTCCATTTTGAGGAAATCTCGATTTTTAAGCTAAGACCCTTTGTTCATATGAAAGTTTGTCACAGCCTCATGATGGCTGATACTACCTGAAGCAAAGTTATACAAATTATAGCACAAGAAAAACACCCTATGTAAGCATTTCACGGGCGTATTATGTACTGTTTGCGGTACTCTTGTTTTTCTGGTCTCAGGAATGTTTCCACAGAGACTGGAAAAGCAAGTATTAACTATTAATAGTTGTTAATGCATGTATGTATTTACAGTATTAAAAGGATTTTTAAACATTATCAAACTTTGGGCTATGTTGAAAGTATTTAGATTGCCTACCAAAGGAGACTAAATGTTTTCTCTCCATCCATTTGTCCATATAGCCAGTCCATTAGTCACTAAAATCTTGATATGAAACTTGCTGTATATATACCTTTTAAATGAATCATATTCCACTTTTGTTGTGATAGAAAACTATATAAAGAGTTATGGCCCTTTGCATAACATTCGTTAGTTAACTTTTTTAAATACATGTATAGCTTATATTTGAGAAATTGTTTGTTACTAGGAGTTTGAAGTTATAAACTTCAGTGGACACACATTGACATGAGTCCTATGACAGGTGATAGTACACTATAGATACATGTAATACTCATTACTGCTGCTAAACAGAGCACCAGCTTCATAGGTTATGGCCCTTTATATTAAGTTCACTCTGTGCAATTGAGATATTTGTTGCATGTATGGAATTGCTTGTATAAGTTCTGATAGAACAACTACATAACAAGTTGGATTTATTGGTCCTCAGTCATGCCGCCACAACCAAGATTGTTGGGACCAGTAAGCACAGTACAGGACACTGCTATAGTGATATTCAGTGTATACTGATTGATTGAATATTGTTTAACGTCCCTCTCGAGAATATTTCACTCATATTGAGACATCACCACTGCTGGTGAAGGGCTGCAAAATTTAGGCCTATACTCGGCGCTTACAGCCATTGAGCAGGGAGGGATCTTTATTGTGTCACACCTGCTGTGACGTGGGACCTAGGTTTTTGCGGTCTCATCCGAAGGACCGCCCCATTTAGTCACCTTTTACGACAAGCTAGGCGTACTGAGGACCTATTCTAACCCCGATCCCCACGGGATCAGTGTTTACTGAGAAATGGTCATTTTAAAATGATTTCTTGCCCCTGTATAACTAATGACCAAAACAAATGTATTGTAACATCAAGATAAGTATCTGTATCATGAAATACTGGTGTAAAAGTCCATGTATTAGGATCTGTATCGTGAAATACTGGTGTAAAAGTCAGTGTATTAGGATCTGTATTGTGAAATACTGGCATAAAATTCCGTTTATTGTGGGGTGGGTGGGAGGATTTTATTTTTTAATTTTTATTTTCTGAGAAAAATATTTAATGACAAATGAGTTTTTGACAACAGAAGTGCATCATTTAATGCCAGATGGATATCAATCTATGCTTATTTCACAGACGAATTCAAAGTTAAGCTTTGATTTCAAACACAAAAACATATGAAACTTCTTCAAGATATGAAGAACATCGATCCCTTCCTTTCATTTATGCCCGTAAGAATGTGAGAAATTAAAAAAAAAACGTGTTCTTCACGTGGCTTTTCACATTGCTACACCCATTCTCTACCCAGAGTTCCGTGCGCTCCTCGCACTACACCTCTGTCAACGGCTTTTTACAGAAATCTTGTAAAAGTTTCTAATATCCAACATTTATGTTTTCGACTAAATATTTAGTCACACTGTGAAATGTTTTTGGTGCAATTAAATTGATGCTTACTGTAAATTGTTTAAAATCGCCGTTTTCTGATCCTAAATTTGAAACTACTTTGTAATATGCGTATGAATGTAGGACATCCATGTGGTGAAGATTTGAATGTAAACATGAAATCAAAAGTAAGAAAGGCTGTAAAAATACGATAAAACTTGTGAAATAAGAGACAAACAGCTAAATGGTAAATATGTACTTATTTTAAAAAGTGCCAGTGGGCTATTAAAAGAGTCTGATGTCATCACTTGTTACCAGCTAGAACTTTTAAACGGAAAGGAAACCGAAAATTATTGTTTACATCATGTGATTATATTGTCACGTGATTCCAAGCGTTGACAGAGGTGTATGTGAAGCTTGCATAACGCGCCCTCTGGTGAGAGAATGTGCTACACCGGAACTGTAAACAAAAAGTGTAAATACCGGAGTCGGAAATGAAAGTTTTCCGGAAATCGTAAGTTTGGCAAAATAAAAAAATTAGGGGTGGGCCGATTTTCTAGGGGCGGGCGGGGATGATAATCTATCAATTAAGTTGAATTGGCCTTATGCATAGTTATATACTGTCTGTCACATAAAAATAGACACAATGTATGCCACTAGTATTCCGGTATGCCACATACTAGTATTCCGGTATGCCACATACTAGTATTCCGGTATGCCACATACTAGTATTCCGGTATGACGTAATTTAATACAAACACACTATACATCTATACATGTGCGATCAAAGCCAGTCACACTGGACATGTCAAGTGCTAGTGGACAGTGTATAATGGTCTAATCTCGTGATATTACACACACATACATGTAGTATACAAACTCTACTGTAGCCTAATCTCAGGTGAAAATTACCTGTGGAATTAGTTATAATGCATATGATCATGACAAGGAGAAAGAACTGTCGCAGTCATCACTGCAACATACAGCTTAATTAAAATGTCATGTACTAATATTGTCAGAATGTGGGCTGGCAGTTGATATTTTCTAGTACTGTGGTACTGTAGTGTGTGTATTAAATGTAATTCTGTAGGTATATAGGTGGCTGCCATTATCATGAAATCACTAGGTGTGTGTACAGCCATTCTCCTGCCATGCCCTTTGGGATTTTTTGTCTTTTGTAGGGGACAAATAAAAGTTTTCTTTGCCCTGTATATATATCTGTGTACTAGGTGGTGTCGATGATGTTTGTATAGTCTGTTTCTACTAAATGATATGTAAATTCTAGAACTGATCTCGTTTCCAACATTATCTGCTTATTTCAATGCTTAATTGTGAAGTACTGTGATAGGAAATATGATCTCTGCCTCTCTATTGCTTGTTTCCTGAACAAAAGGTCATATGACATTGAGATTTTTTTTATATGCATTCAGATTGAAGATTTTTTAAAACTTATTTAATCAACTTATTTAATTTAATGATAAGGGAAGTATTCAATGGCACTTTGAACTTCAAGGAAATTCCATTTATCTAAATCAGAATACAGGCATATAATTTAATTTCACTCATAAAATGCATTACATACAATGCATACAATTCCACAGGGCATGGCAGGAGAATGGCTGTACACACACCTAGTGATTTCATGATAATGGCAGCCACCTATATACCTACAGAATTACATTTAATACACACACTCCGGTACCACAGTACTAGAAATACATTGGGTCAGATGCTCTCTGATGTGCTTCATACCGATTGTTAGAGCGTTCTTGTTGTCGGTTACTTTTTATTTATATGCAGGTGTACGGGTATTGTCCACACTAGTGGGCCCCCTTCCAGGTATCTGCATGGCTGACTGCACGCATGGCAGATCTCACCTCATTTTTTTCGGTCATGAGGGTCGGCAGTAGAGAGTTTCCATTCTCTTCGATCTTTCTCTGTCAGCTCTCTCCATGATAGCATTGGCTGACCAACTCTACGCCTACCAGGAACTTGTATATTGAGAGCACTTGACGGCACTGCAATGTGGCCATACCAGCAGAGTCTCCTTTCCCCTAAGATGAGGTCGAGGTCATTGATGCCAAACCGCCCCAGCAATTCAGTTGAACACTTATTTTGACTACTGATAACTCCATTTACCTGATCAAGATATAAGGCTCATGGCGGATGTGATCAGTCGGCAGGGGATGCTTACTCCTCCTAGACACCTGATCCCACCTCTGGTGTGTCCAAGAGTCTGTGTTTGCCTAACTTTTTATTTTGATTGCTTATAGGAGTTGTGAGATTGATCAATGTTCGTTATCTTCACCTTTCATTAAGTTGTGACATTCTATGATTGATGTCACTCTACATTTGGCTCCTTTGTTTCCCCGTTTTGTTGCTATGACATTATCGTTTAGCATCATGAAAAAGTTAATATTTTCTTTAAAATTATTTATCAAATTACATGAAATCTATTTTTCAAAATTAAATTGTAAAGAGGGAAAGCAATTTCTATTCATTTTATACATTGTAAAGTAAGATGGAATGCTTTTTCCAGAAACATCTCGGGATGCTTTTTTAACTGTAATTATCCCCTCTTGCAATTCATTGTGAGGGGATATAGCATTGCTAATGTGTGTGTATTTGTGTGAGGGGATATAGCATTGCTAATGTGTGTGTATTTGTGTGAGGGGATATAGCATTGCTAATGTGTGTGTATTTGTGTGAGGGGATATAGCATTGCTAATGTGTGTGTATTTGTGTGAGGGGATATAGCATTGCTAATGTGTGTGTATTTGTGTGTGTGTCTATTTGTGTAAATAAATCTTGAAGCATATGGAAAGCCAAAGGGTTCAATATTCTATCTTTGTAATTATGTATTTGTTGTTCCTAAATGCGCCATCGGTTCAATGTAAATAGAAAAATGTTAATCGTTATCTTGACATTTGTAGTGCATAACGGTATATTCGTCATTTGAATTGCGTAAGATGTAATTGGAATATATGTTTGTTTAGATGCGTGACAAGTGAATGCATTATTTATTCAATGTAAATTTGAAATTGGATCTTCGTCATCCGTAGTTGAGCATTTGCACATTGTAGTTTGTTAAGTCCATGCGAGTTGTGGTAAATGTGTTTTGGTAATCCGTCCGATGTTAGTTCGACATTCGCATTTGCGCAATTCAACATTTGTAAATTGTTCTACCATTATGACGACAGAGGGCGCGCGCTACATCATATCTTTTGGGAAACAGACTATAGAATCATATAGGAGGACCAGTTAACACTCGGGACTACTTGGGTGTCTAGCACACTCAACATTAACCGGTTGGCGCTAAAAGTCGTTGAAAATGTGCTGCTGAAGTAGTTTGATCAGAGACTTGATGTAGAACATTGTTGTAAGCATCAATATAGATGACTGGACTGATTTTTTCCATGAGTCTACTTTAAAGAAACAGTGTATACCATTTAGTAACCATATACCACCAGGGACGTTACATTTATTTGTGCGAGACCAAGAACTCTTGTACATATTTGCTTTGATTGGGATCGATTTTCGTTTTCGCGCCCCTTCCCCACCATTTTTACATTGTTGTCACTGAAATACGTAATTCACAATATTAAATAGTTAATATGTACATTGGGTAAGAATTCTAAAACACGCAAAAACTACTATTCTGGTTTCATAGGTGTCGGAAAGTGGGGGGGGCTAAACTCCCACCCCACCCCCACCCCACCCCGGTTCCGACGCCTATAGGTTTTATATTTGTAAACAAAGTGAATCAGTCATCATTTACCAGTTGTTTTCATTAAATGACAGCCAACCTTGAATGTAACATATTTAAAGTTTTTATGTAATAGACCAATTGGGCTATTTTTCCATAATTTTTAATAGGCCAGGCCATAAAACCAGTAGCCTGAGCCATGGCCTAGATTTGAATTTTACATTATTTCCACAAGCACTTGTTTCGTATCTGATCACCCCCTTCTTTTTCTCTCCACAAGATAGCTAACTCAATTTCAAAACTCCTATATTTTTGTTAAAAATGTATCATTAATCAACATTACCGGGGGTATTTTGATATAGTTTAATTTGAGATACTTTTCTCTTGTCAAAAAAATTGTTCCAGTTGTCCTCTGTCAAGCCTCTTTATTGTAAACCACTCATTTTGTCTGTTTAAAGCAGAGAAAGAAACATTATCTTTTTATTTCATAGTCTAGCTGTTAGAGGTTATAAACCTTGTTGGCCACATATAGATTCTTTGTACATATATGTAAATATACGCTTCCTAGACTCTAAATATTTAGAGGATGTAGAAGTATTCTTGCACTTCATTTTTTACTCAAAGCAAACATGAGAGAGGGGAAACAACTGAAAATCCCATGATACAGTTAATTACACTAAAAAAGAGTAACAATTCCATTTTTAGTGTAACAGTTGCCCTGTTAGGGAATTGTATCCAACCTTTTAAACAGTCGTAGTGATGAACCATCGGAATATTTTTTCATGATTGATTATCAGTATAATCGGACGCACTATAATTGATCAATAATCGATTAATTTCAAGTATTAAATTTGTTTATTATTGAATGAAGAATGAATTGGTGGGGTGATTTCTGAAATGCATTTTTGATGAATTTTTTATCATTGGATTCATTTATCAAATTAATACTTATGAATTAGTTACATTCACAGAAAATAAATCAAAATATCTTCCTTGCACAAAATAAAATAATTTACCTCGGACTTCGAAAGGCCGGGAAAATAATAGCTCCGAGGAAATGTCACATAAACTGGTCCTCCAATATGATTCTATAGTTTGTTTCCCAAAAGATTCGATGTAGCGCGCGCCCTCTGTCGTCATAATGGTAAAACAACGAACAAATGTTGAAATGCAGTAAACGAATGAGCAAATTCGAATGTCGAACTATCATCGGACGGATTACCAATTTTTTTTACTGTAACTCACAACTGCAATGTGCAAATGCTCAAATATGGATGACGAAGATCTAATTTCAAATTTACATTGAATAAATAATGCTTTCACTTGTTACGCATCTACACAGACATTTCATTCCTTTACATCTTACGCCATTCAAATAATGAATATACCGTTATGTACTACAAATGTCAAGATAACGATTAACATTTTTCCATTTTACATTGAACCAAAGGCGCATTTAGTAACAACAAATACATAATTAGGCCAAAATAAAAATATTGTTTGTTTCCCCTCGCCCGACCGAGTCTGAAAATTCACACCGACCCATAAGTTTTTATTACGCCATTCTGGTGAAGTTTTTTTTTTAAATTTTAAGAAATATTCAAGGTCGTTTCTGGTGCAGATCAGTATTTTATAATGACAAAAAATTTCTATATCTTCTTTGGTTTCAATCCAAAATTAAAAAATAATAATACGAATACAGGAGGTGTTCTGGTCCGAAATCTAGAAATTTCGGCGGCATTCTCTGGCTGATTTCAAATACTTACAAGCCGAATTCAATTTTAAGCTCATAACTAATCAATAAAACGATTCTTCTTGTACTTACTAATATCAATTTTATGGGTTCTTTCATCACATAAACAGTCTCTTGAAAACATTTTATCAAACTGTCGAGCTTTGTTTTGAGTCACGAGACTCGTTTGCTCAAATGGCAGTGAAAATTTGGTTGACTACAATTGTTGGCTTCTGTTTAATATCGAATTTTGGATTGATATTTTCTTTTAATCGATATTAATAAGTACAAGAATCATGATTGTTTTATTGATTAGTTACAAGTGAGTTTAACATTGAATTCGGCTCGCAATTCGGACTAGTGATCTGCAAGATCGAGATGTAGAAATGTTGTCTATACGAGGAGCGAGGAAACAAGAGAATTCGGGGCATCCAGTGTGCAAGTTGTGTTCTTCAGATGGGGAAAGTGTTGATATTTCGGATGGATGCGATATTTTTGACAGTCAATCAGAAGCATTCTCAATTTAACTTATTTCTGAACTAATGCTATATTTACAAACTGGAAAACACCTAATTATATGCACATGTGTAACTCAGCTCTGATTGGTTGATGTCAGCATCCATTTTGTTTGATCGGCAAAATCAAGTCCCGTTGAAACGTTTTCTGGTAAACTAGATCTACCGATATCATTTAAAAATATAATCAAAATCACTATCATATATAAATTAAGATAATGTGCAAAAAACAAAAGCATAAAATGTCAGTGAACCATAAATAAAAGACAGCAACCGAGTTTACCAATTTTATAACACCATGTGTCCAAAACTAACACCATTGTCCATAGTTGCAACATTCTCCCTAACTTTATTTAAGTGGTAGTATGTGGTATAAATAGCAGAACAAATTCTGATGAAACCCAATGTTCGTCGAATCAACCAATATGTATACATGTAGTCCAATGCCTAAGTTTGGTGGTTAGATAATGAGCATTTCCAAAATACATGAAGTACTGTCTGAAATATCGACACCTTTCCTAATTACAAAACGTGGCAATCAAAGCAGAATTTACGCGAGAACTGACTATACGAGTTTGATGAGGAAACATGGATGATGTGCTTCACGACGTTTGGTATCGGGCATTGTTAATGGTTATAGGAATTTCATAATAAATAAAATTCTGCTAGCTAAAAAAAAAAACTTTTTACCTACCTACCGACCTTCCTCTGAAATTTAGGGTCGGGAGAGGGGAAACAAACATATTTTTAAATGTGGCCTTACAAAGATAGAATATTGAACTCTTTGGTTCTCCATAGAAGCATTGTTATTTTTTTGGATTTTCAAATCCAAAGTGGTGTTTGTGAACATAAAATGGTAACATCAATACAATATTTGACCTAGCTCATTACACTTTTATACTAATGTGTTTTATATGTATATTTGTTTTATTCCGCGAGGGGATGCTCCGCTTAGCAGTGCACTTGTTAACATTTATTACACTCATGTCTTACAGCTTGGCTTCAGAGGATACATGTCTGAAGTTTTGGAATATATAGGGTCAGGATGTTGTATTTTCCATAAAAATAAAAAAAACTTGACAAGTTTACATGCTCTGTTGTTCTACATGATAAACCAGTGTTCGAAATTAACCATAGACCGAGTCTATGTCAAATGACACTGGTCTATGCCAATTGTAATTGAGATCGACCAAATTGTCTATGCCGATTTTCTAGATTTAAAGCAATAAAGTTATCCCAAAGGACCCTACATGGTCAATCGACGTCTGATAGACGTTATGAGGAAGGGAGGATATTGTTATGGAAATGGAAAGAAAATATCATGATTTCTAAGTACATTAGAAGTAAAGGAAAATGTTTCAAATTAGGGATATTTTTTTCCACTGTTGCGGTCTATGCCAATTCGATGAGGTCTATGTCATCTCTTTTTGGCATAGACCCTTGGTCTATACCAAGTTTTAAACCAATTCAAACACTGATAAACTCCAATGAAGAAATTTGGTTGCTGTTAATCCCCTCATAATTCATTGCGTGAGAGGATCTAGTAATAGGACAGCTCGTGTGTGGATTAGACTGAGTGTAACTGAGCTTGTAAGACACTCTACAGACCACACTTACTGCTGGATTAAATTCATACTTCACATTGGTCAATAAACAATACAATACATGTTTTCAAGAAGAATTAACCCTTGAGGTAGAAAGGTCAATGGTCAAGGTAACTATGGGACTTCATAGAAAAAAATCTTATCATTTATTGATTGGCAACATTGTGAGGGGATGCCCTGTTTTGGGGTGCTTTTGTTTGAATACCCCCGGTATGTTGTTTTTAAAAATGACATTTATTTAACAGGAAATTAACAGAGCCATTATATTCATATATAAAGTTAATATAGTTCATTTAAAGTAATTCCACCCTCCTTTGATGTCATCAGATTTTGCAAAATCAATGATTTATTTAGATTTATGTATGATAGAGCATGTTGGAGTCTTTTCCTATAGTTATTGTAAAAAATCTTGTTAAAAATAAAATATTTCAAAAGTCTAAGTTATAGATGAATAATCAATGATACATTTCAAAATATTGAATCCAAGGGCAATAACTCTGTTTCTATTGATTTCTTTATCAAGTCTATTATGCGATGATTTCCTTTATTTTTTACAGACATTTTGTATATATTCGTTACGATACAGTTTCATGAAATTGTTATGAATATCATAACCAGTTTGTATGAAATTTAATAACGCTGTTTAAGAAAAATTGCAATTTTCTGACTGTGATATATATTTATGTACGTCTCACATCTTAAAAAGTGAGATGACCTATGTATTTTATTTGATAATTTGTTACTTTTAACTCTAATGAATGGAAATAAAAAACATTTTAAACTTGTATCAGATAAAACTGCGAGTATGGAGTTAACTTAATATGATCAATGTGATTTGTTAGCCGAGTTGCAACAAAGTTGAACTCGGCTATTGGTTTGGTGATGCAGGCGGGCCGGTGGGCGGGCGGTTGGGTGTCAACAATTGGTTTCTGGATGATAACTTGAAAAGTTTACAATCTATTCAAATGAAACTGTGCTATATTGTTGGGTACCAGGTAAGGAAGACCCCTATTGATTTTGGAGAAAAATGATAAAAGGTCAAGGTCACAGTGACCAAATATAGAATGAAAATTCCAAAAAAAAATTGGTTTTCAGAGGATAACTCGAAAATTTTTAATTTGAATCAAATGAAACTTGGATATATTGTTGGATACCAGCAAAGCAAGGCCTCTATTGATTTTGGAGAAAAAAGGTCAACAATCAAAGTCACAGTGACCGAATATAGATTGAAAACTCAGACAAATATGGTTTCTGGACAGCTAGTAACTTGAAAAGTTTAAAACTGAAATTAGTTCTTCACAATTATAAATATGCCACATCATTCCTGGATTTACAATGTATCCCATGCAACTCGGCTCATGTACCCCTGGGTGCATATATTGATTTTTTTATTTATGCTATGATTTCTTCATTACATGATTTTAAGACATTTTGTTTGCAGGTTTTACAGAATCTGGGTAAAGCTGAGAAAACTCTTGATGAGAGATTAGATGAACATGCCCACAAATTGGAAAGACAGCAGGTATGAACGAGACAGGGTAGTAACGTTTCCCGTTGTCGCAGTGAAAGCATTCAGACAAGCCTCTCTAAGTCTGAAATTCGAAAGAGAAGTTATGAGATTAATGAATTTTCAGCATGTGTGATGTCAGAAAGCAGATTCAAAACAAAACACACCATAGGATATTGAAAATGAAGTAGAATTCATGTTTCACTTTTTTCCACTGTGTCTCAAAGAAATGATGTAGCACAATGTATAGAGAGTTTTACATGTAATTGTTAATCTAGTGCTTCCTGCTGGTATGCTTCTTTATTGTGTGGAAGTCCTGACCATGTTATCTGTAAATAACAAATGATTTTTATAATCCTTATTTCTTCTACTGCATAGGAAGTGGCTGGGAAGCTTCACAAGGAGCTTAAAGGATACATTCATTGTGCCAAAGGTAAAAGTTCAAATAATCTGTAATTTCACTTTCAAATTATGTAAAAATTCAGAAATTAATAACCAAATTCAAAAGTTACAACATTTGTATACTAGCTGTATTTAAAATTCTACCTGCAAGATGATGATAAATTTTTTTTCAAGCAAAGTTTTTATCGCTGATGACAAATGTTTGATTTTAATTTGCACACTATACTAGAATGAACTTCTGAACGTGTAACTATAAATAGCATCTATTCTTTGTAGCCATGCAGGCAGCCTCCAAGAATTTGTACCAAGTCTTGCAAGAAACGTACGAGGAAGACTGGCCTGACTGTGAGAATGTCAAATCCCAACTCAGTGTAGGTCATTTGTGTAATTCGTGTTTCTGATATATGTATGGGTAATGGATATTAGAACCTTGATGTTCAGTGTGAGAACGTCAAATCCCAACGCATTCAGTAACTCATTCGTGTAATTCACATTACCTGATATATGTACAAGTAGTAGATACTGGAGAGAGGGTTCAAAACCTTGACGTGTACTTATTAGTACAGAGAATTGTTTAATTAAACGTTATTATTGTACGAATAGGTAACACACTAACAAATATTGTTGGTTAAAATATATCAAAAATTTCAAGTTCAAATACAGGACTCACTTACACTACGATTTAACTTTAACAGACAGTTAACTCCCTACTAACTCTTACATTTTTATAGCGTTAACTGTCAGTGAAACTCAACTTGTCTTCGTGCAACTGGGCCCAGAAATTTAATATTCAGAATGTGTGTTGGAATTCAATTTACCTTTGTATTCAGTTTACCTTTCTCTGCATGCTAGCTCTCCATTGGTCACGTTCTCAGCATTTTTATCACATTTCTCTTTGTCGGTTTCCTCTCTGTCCTCATTGTCTATAATGATATCTTTCTACAATTCCTCCTGGTCAGTGTCTCTACCTGATCTAAATGTACAGGAGATTCAAAAAACTTATGTGGTAGTAGCTTAATTGTCAATCAGTAATAGGACTAAAAAAATCTGGATAATTATACAAATAAATGGAATTTGAATGGATGGAAAGCTGATAATTGCTTTACGAATGGATTTTAATGGAGGGAAGGAACATAGTTAGACAATAGTTTGTGTGTGAGGGAGGAGAAATTGCTAAACAAGAGTTTTAAATGTGTGAGGGAGGGGACATGCTTAAACAATAGTTTGTGTGTGAGGGAGGGGACACGCTTAAACAATAGTTTGTGTGTGAGGGAGGGGACATAGTTAAGCAATAGTCTGTGTGTGAGGGGGGGGGGGGACATAGTCAAAAAATAGTTTGTGTGAGGGAGGGAACATAGTTAAACAATAGTCTGTGTGTGAGGGAGGGGACATAGTCAAAGAATAGTTTGTGTGTGAGGGAGGAGACATTGCTAAACAATAGTTAGTGTGTGAGGGAGGAGACATGCTTAAACAATAGTTTGTGTGTGAGGGAGGGGACATTGCTAAACAATAGTTTGTGTGTGAGGGAGGGGACATTGCTAAACAATAGTTTGTGTGTGAGGGAGGGAAGGAGGCATAGTTAAACAATAGTTTGTGTGTGAGGGAAGGGACATAGTTAAACAATAGTTTGTGTGTGAGGGAGGAGACATAGTTAAAGAATAGTTTGTGTGTGAGGGAGAAGACATGATTAAACAATAGTTTGTGTGAGGGAGGGGACATAGTTAAACAATATTTTGTGTGCGAGGGAGGGGACATAATTAAACAATAGTTTGTGTGTGAGAGAGGGGACAGAGTTAAACAATAGTTTGTGTGTGAGAGAGGGAACATAATTAAACAATAGTTTGTGTGTGGGGGGGGGGGGGGGGACAGAGTTAAACAATAGTTTGTTTGTGAGGGAGGGGATTAACTGTGTTTTGAAGATGTTAGATGGACATGTTATAAAATGTTTGATCTTTTTCTTTTCTTTCAGTCTCTGGAGTTAATGTGGCACAACTACATCCAGAACTTAAATGACAGTGTGAACGAACCACTGAACAACTACATGAGCCATTTCCCAAACCTTAGAGTTAGTAATCTAGTATATATATATAACATTGTACACATTACTACATGGAACACAAGGAACGGTGATGTAATAGGCGCTACACAGGTTGTTGAATTAAATTGTATCTGACATGTCATTCTATTGCAATAGCGCTCCATTATGTTCTGTTGGGTTAAACTATTTCCTCCTATAATCCCCTGGCCTTTTGTCACTGTTTTAATGAAATGTAAAGAATAATTTTTATTTTAAAACCTAAAGGCACAGATGAGAGTCGAACCCAAGGCCCTTCACATGAAAGGCAGAAGCTCAATCCATTGAACCACTGAGCCATTGAGGATGGTGACAGCTTTGGAAATATTAAACAATAGATGTTTTATATGACAAAACTCTACACTAGTATTATATATAATTTTGATATTTAATACAAATGTAGTATTTTTATGATTTATTGAGAGAATTTTCTAATATAAGTGACAAGTATAGCTAGATTTAAACTGGGGTTGGATTTTAAGTCAGTCAATGTCCTTCTTCCTCTCCATTCCTTAAAGGGACTGGCTCATGATTTTTGAGAAAAATATTTTTCATTTTTGATGGTAAACATAAAAAGTATAACTCATTTAATGTTGACAGCCAAACTTTGACCTTCTGAATGCAAGAAAAAAAGCAATATTTTAGCCTTAAATCTGCGTTATGTAAACAAAGACTCGGGTCTTTTATGTATACAAACAAACAAGTGGAATATTGATTTTGTAATATAATAAAGCATCTTAAGTTTGCATAGTCACAAATTTTAACTTTAAGATGACACATTTTACCCCAAAAATGCTTGAAATGTGAAAAATATGATACACTTAGATCGATAACCATACGTTTTTCAAACTTTGTAACAATAACATATACCACAATCTTTGTTTACAACTGTCTAAAATGAGCTTCTGTGATAATGTATAACCTTAATTTTTATGTGAAATCTTTTAAACACATTAGACAGTAGATTTTGATCATTAAAAGTGAAAAAGAAAATTTTGGAGAAAATCGTGAATCAGTCCCTTCAAAGGGGCATGGACACGATTTGAGCTGAAAATTTTGCTTTAAATTTCCATTTTTAATGTTTAGAATACTTAACTAAGGTGTTTCTAATGATCAGCAAAAATTTGAATGTCAGTTGTCGATATACATACATATGTAGCTCACAATTCTTTATTATGTAAACAAGGCTCGTGCCATGTTTTTGTTTACATAAGTCAAATATACTATAGAGTGAAGTTTTGATTCAAGCATTTTTTTTTCAATTTACATGTACAAGTTAATTCTAAACACAATTTAATAGTTTCTAGTGTTTAAATTGGCACATCTCATTTTGTTTTAAACATGCTATTTTCTATTAAAGGGGCATGGACACAATTTGAGCTGAAACTTTTTAGATTTTATTTTTCCATTTTTAATGTTTAGAATGCTTAACTAAGGTATCTGTAATGGTCAGCAAAATTTTTGAATGTCAGTTGTCTAGGCACATGGGAGATACAGAGCTCACAATTCTTTGTTATGTAAACAAGGCTCGTGCCATGTTTTTGTTTACACAGGTTAAATATGTAGGACTCCAAAGTGCGATGGTCTGCGCGAAACCTTGATGGTGTAACACACCAAAGTGCGATTTTCCACACTCGTACGCCAAAGTGCGATGGTCTGATACACCAAAGTGCGATGGTGCGACACGCCGAAATCCATTGGTTTGTAAACGACACAGTGTTTTGGTACAGACTGAACCAACCATGTGTTGTTTCACCAAAATATCAGGGCAAAATCCATGCACAAAAAATAAGAATAAGAGCTTATTTCATTACCATTTAGTTGTTGTGTTATCAAACACAAAATTTTCCAACGCGAAATCATATAGAATGTTTTGTATTATAACATACCTCCAGGAATTTAATATGTGTATGTCAAAGTAATAAATGATCATGAATTAAAGAATGTTTGGGCGAAGTAGAGAGTTCGACAACAAATGTACTTTGCCGTTCTTACTCTCCTCAACAGTGTAAACCTTGCCGTACTGTCGTCCATGTTGCATTTCTTTGGTTTTATTTTGAAGGACATTAAGAATGACGTCACAATGACATGACGTCACAAACGTTACTGAACTCCGCACCATCGGCCTTTGGCGTGACCATCGCACTTTGGGGTCTGTAACGTTAACAAACCATTGCACTTTGGCACAGACCATCGCACTTTGGCGTGACCATCACACTTTGGAGCAACCATCGCACTTTAGTCGAGTCTTACAAATACACTAGTCAAAATTTGTTTAAAGCAGAATTTTATGCCCCCGAGATCAAAGATCTGTCATTCTGTAGTTCTGTCATTCTGTCATCCTGTCTGAAACTTTAACCTTGCTAATAACTTTTGAACAGTAAGTGCTAGAGCTTTGATATTTCACATGAGTATTCCTTGTGACAAGACCTTTCTGTGGGTACTAAACCTTTTCACCTTGACATTTGACATACTTTTAAATAATTTGACATTGGTCATAACTTTTAAATGGTAAATATTAGAGCTTTCATATTGCACATGAGCATTTCTTATGACAAGATCTTTCTACT
Organism: Ostrea edulis; assembly: GCF_947568905.1. Taxonomy (NCBI): domain Eukaryota; kingdom Metazoa; phylum Mollusca; class Bivalvia; order Ostreida; family Ostreidae; genus Ostrea; species Ostrea edulis. The sequence continues at coordinate 37,768,205 of NC_079169.1, forward strand.
GGTACCAAGATATTTGTCCTTGTCACCTTGGCCATCTTTGAAATTGACCATTATCAGGGGCATTTGTGTTTCACAAATACATCTTGTTCAATTTATATTTTAATTCTGAACAGTCACAATTAAATAGTTTCTAGTGTTTAGCACATCTTATTTTGATTTTCTATGAAGTATTCTATATGTAAACAAAAACATGGCACGAGCCTTGTTTACATAACCAAGAATTATGAGCTTGATCTCTGTCTCCCATGTACCTCAACAACTGACATTAAAAAGAGCTAGGTACGTTTGTTATCATAACTAGGCCCTGTAAAATACTTCAAAAATGAAGAACAATTATTAATACAAATCATTGATATATATGAAGTTGATGATCCCTAGTATTTATATATACAAACATATCGGCGGATCTAGGTCTCTTGTAATGTTGAGAACTATTCAAACTTATCCGGAATCCAGAAAATGGACGATTTTCTTCACTTTTCCTACCTTTTAAGATGCATCAGCCACAATAGCAGTAAACTAGAGATAGATTATCTTCAAAGAAGTAATTGTGCATGTTTCGTTTTGGCTGTGGCCAATTTCTTTTTTATACCCCCCGCAACAAGTTGTGGGGGGGGGGGGGTATACTGGAATCGGGTTGTCTGTCTGTCTGTCTGTCCGTCCGTCCGTCTGTCCGTCCGTCCATCCGTCTGTAGTCGCAATGGTTTCCGGGCTCTAAAGCATTATCCTTTCCACCTACCGTCACCATATCATATATATGGACTACCCATGGGATGAAGATGTTCCCTATTGATTTTGGGGTCAAAAGGTCAAGCGCACTGGACATCGAAGTAGCAATATGGTTTCCGGGCTCTAAAGCGTTATCCTTTCCACCTACAGTCACCATATCATACATATGGACTACCCATGGGATGAAGATGTTCCCTATCGATTTTGGGGTCAAAAGGTCAAAGGTCAAGCACACTGGACATCGAAGTAGCAATATGGTTTCCGGGCTCTAAAGTGTTATCCTTTCCACCTACTGTCATCATATCATACATATGGACTACCCATGGGATGAAGATGTTCCCTATCGATTTTGGGGTCGAAAGGTCAAAGGTCACGCACACTGGACATGGAAGTAGCAATATGGTTCGGTTTGTCATGCCATTTGTTTTTTACACTCAGAAAAGAGGTAGTTTATACCTATTACCAACACCCTTTGGGAGATTGGGGTAAGCGGGGGGTATTCCTAGTGAGCATTGCTCACAGTACCTCTTGTTTATTATTATATCTAATCAGGCTTCTGATTTTGACGTTTGTGCACAGGTGGATCACCATGTAGTGCATAGCAACGAATTGTACATACATGTACAGTGATATAAGAAAATTAATCAAAACTTAATGTACTTGTTATACCCCCCGCAACAAGTTGTGGGGGGGGGGGGGGGGGTATACTGGAATCGGGTTGTCCGTCTGTCTGTCCGTCCGTCCGTCCGTCCGTCTGAAGATGCAATGGTTTCCGGGCTCTAAAGCATTATCCTTTCCACCTACCGTCACCATATCATATATATGGACTACCCATGGGATGAAGATGTTCCCTATCGATTTTGGGGTCAAAAGGTCAAAGGTCAAGTGCACTGGACATCGAAGTAGCAATATGGTTTCCGGGCTCTAAAGCATTATCCTTTCCACCTACAGTCACCATATCATACATATGGACTAGCCATGGGATGAAGATGTTCCCTATCGATTTTGGGGTCAAAAGGTCAAAGGTCAAGTGCACTGGACATCGAAGTAGCAATATGGTTTCCGGGCTCTAAAGCGTTATCCTTTCCACCTAGTCACCATATCATGCATATGGACTACCCATGGGATGAAGATGTTCCCTATCGATTTTGGGGTCAAAAGGTCAAAGGTCACGCGCACTGGACATCGAAGTAACAATATGGTTTCCATTTAAATTCTTTAATGGCTTTTTTCATCGCATGGAGATGCTGTGTTCCTAGATACCTTTTGGATCATAATACTGAAGTTTTACCTATTACCAACACCCTTTGGGAGATTGGGGTAAGCGGGGGGTATTCTTGGTGAGCATTGCTCACAGTACCTCTTGTTATTGTTTTAGCGACCACAATGAGAAAATGTATTAATAATTACAATCTAAAAAAATATCAGTTTATGAACAAATCCAGTTTGGGTCATTGAAATGCAAACAGCAACCAGACCGAATAAAATGCACTACTAGGCCGGCTATGATGCACAGTTGTACACCAAATCTTGTCTTAATTTCTATAAATGTGTACAAATGAAATGTTCCTGTTGCTTATAAAATCATAGATATGCAATCATAATGCTAATATAAAGGTAAATTGGTTAATCCAACAGTTTAATACACATCATCTAAAAATAGTATTGAACCTTGTTTACATTGACAACGTACAGTACGGACCAAAAAAGCTGTTCCAAGCAAAACAGTTTTAAAACATCATAGTGAAAAATGTGACGTCATTTTTGCATACTTATAAAGAAAGACATCATGATTATCAATCACAAGTAACTGTCATATATGATAGAATGTTCAAGTCTTCTCTTGGGTACATGAATTACTGTTTTAGCAATGTTTAGGCCTTACAACTATGTAAAAAAAAAAAAAAAAAAAAAAAAAAATTAATAGCATCTGTATAATTATGCATGATTACTGGAAATTACCATCAGAATCAAGAGTTATAAATCTACTTGAAATATTATAAATATATACTAGATGAGTACATAGATCTATGCAGGCACGTAACATCATCATTTCTTTTTTTCCAACAATTATAAAATTCTAAAAAAAAAAGGGGGGGGTGGGGGGTAAAATATATTATTTTAAATTCATTGATCATACTGCCATTCGCCAATATGGTTGGTAAAATGTACTAATATCATAAATAATCGGTGAGCTGAGAATCAATAATCCAAGTATTTCATTTTCAAAATATGAAATATGACAGAGAGAAAGATTTTCAAGTATCCATCATGAGGATGGGAAAGAAAGATGGACAGATTCAGAGACACATAAACAGAGAGAAACTTTATCGAAATCGAAAGTAATAATTTTGTTTTAAGATGCCAGGTTTTGGTCTTAGATATTTGGGACAAGATAAAAAAAGCTCAATGTCTAATAAAAATCTTAATTAAAATATTTTGGGGGAAGGGTGTGTGTGTGTGTTAAAAAACTCCCACAAGTGCAGTCATCGAACATCAATTTTATTATAATGCATGAATAATATTGCAGCACAGCAAACAAGACTGAAGGGACCCATATGTTTAGAAATATTAACATTTATTACATTTTAATGAACATTTAAAGTGACATTTAAAAACTACATTTGTTAATAAACATTAGAAAATGTATATATTGTTATTTAGCTTTATTGTTTTATTGCATGATAATCGATTTGGGTGAACATTCATCATATTAAGTTTTAAGGGGGAGGGGGTCTTGATGAAAAGTATGTGAATTAAATGTTGTTTTTTATCAAACATTAAATGCTTGATCTTGCCCTTAATGGTTTTTTTTTTCAATTGTTGATGTGCCGATACCCATTATTGTTGAGTACCCAAATTCTTCATCATTACCGATATTTATAAAACGTCCAACATTTCATAAATAGTGTGTGATTTATTTTCCTAATCAAAATTCTTGTCGTAATGCTAGTGAATTTACTAAATAATATGAAAATATGACTACCATAAATCATAGAAGTAGGTCTATAAGAAGGGTAGGTCTGCGCAAATGCTTTCATTATAATCAAATGAAAATTTGAGCATCTTTCTATCATTGTAAAATGAAGTTAGATGAATGAACAGTTTACTTCAAAGCTATATGGCATGAAAAACTTTAAATAGCTTGCTTTGTGATTTGATGATTATCTTCAGTGAAACAATGGCATTTTCATATTCTTATTCATTCATCTAATTCTGGGTCTTGTCGGGCATACTAAGCTAAAGAAATAGACAAATCTAAAGAGAAAAAGAAAAACAAGATCGGCAGAGGAAGAAAAAAAAAAAAATCCCGAGTTAAATATGTTATACATATTATAATTACACTGTTTATTATTTTATATCTTAAAAATTGAACCCTAATGTTGATTAAAAATTGACCTGTTGTTGGTAAATAAAAAAAAATCACGGTATATTAATTCGGCCTCCTTATATAGGAAAAATAACAATCAAAAATCAGTTTGCTAAATTGATGCCAAATACGGCAGTCAGAAATGTTCTATGCTACCTGTCCCAACACCCTGCACGGAATTTTCTATTTTTTTTTTCTATCCGCAAACGTAACCAAATCCGCATGTTTTTCACATGTGTAAACAGCTTGAGTGCACCCCAAGAAGTAGCATTAGTTACCTTAAACATCAAATAGTTCCTTAGTAAACTACAATTACCCAGGATTTCCTAATCTGGATGCAAAAATGGAGAGAAAAGAATAAAAGGAAATCAATCTAATTAAAATCAGATCTTCCATCCGCTCCCCGGTTTCAATACGTCGCGTCCATCGAACACCGGGAAGCAGATGGAAGATCTAATTCTAATTAGATTGAAAAGCAAATGAGAAAATCGCGCTTGTAAGAAAAATTCTTTTAGATATGTACTGAAACTAAAATACATTAAGTTTATCTTGATTTTGATTGGACAATTACATGTACCAGTGTGATTCCTTAATATCCGCGGTATGACAAAGGGGAATTACACATTCTTTCAATTTTCTATTAAAAGAATTCAACTTGTTAAATATACAAACGACATTTAAAGTAATTCCACCCTCCTGTGATGTCATCAGATTTTGCAAAATCAATGATTATTTATGTGTGATAGGAACATGAATTTTGTTGGAGTCTTTCCTGATATAGTTATTGTAAAAAATCTTGTTAAAAATAAACTATTTCAAAAGTCTTAAATTATAGATGAATAATCAATGATACGTTTTAAAATATTGAATCCAAGGGTGATAACTCTGTTTCTATTGATTTCTTTATCAAGTCTATTATGCGATATATTTCCTTTATTTTTACAGACATTTTGTATATTTTTGTGAAGATACACTTTCATGAAATTGTTATGAATGCTACTATATCGTCATAACCAGTTTGTATGAAATTTTGATAACGCTGTTTAAGGAAAATTGCAATGTTCTGACGGTGATAGATGATTCTGTTTATATACGTCTTGTATCTTAAAAAGTGTGATGACATATGTATTTTATTTGATAATTTGTTAGTTTTAACTCTAATGAATGGAAATAAATACATTTTTCAAACTTGTATCAGATAAAACTGCGAGTATGGAGTTACCTTAAGGGAAACAGACATTATTTTAATTCCAGTTACTTTCCTTATGATGTATTTTTCACATGGGTAAAAGGGTATGACAAAATTTGTAAATTTTGATCAAATATGGATCACGGGTCGTGCAACATACACCAAGCGCAAAATATGTTTTAAAAAGAATTCATGAACATTTTTTTTTAAAAACCTGTTGACTATAGGCATTGATTCTGTTTGTGCCAAAATTCGCACATTTTCGGCAATAATTGGTAATGATAGGTTACAAAAACATGGTCTAGCATAGTTCTTAATTCCACGGTTAAGGACATGCGGAACGATGTGGCCAAAAATAACTCGTCAATGAATATTTTTTCTTTTTTTCATGAAGCACCATCAGGATGTCCTGTACAATGTGTATAAATTTCATGGCCACTTTCTAGGTATACAAGGGAGATAACAAGCTTTGAATTACCCCCCTTTTCGAAAATTGTGAATGTTTCAAGATCATTCCGATTTTCAATTAAAAAAAAATAATTTAATGGAATTTTTATCTATATCTTTTACAATAATCTTTAGAATATATGCAAAATATAAAATGTATAATAATAACATGCTTAAACATAACCGATACTAAATGAAGCACTGCTCAAAAACTTGTCAATGAATTTCTTTGCAAACACTGCAATTAAAAGCTATTCATATACCTAACTTCCTGTAGAAATATGAAGGGATGAAGCTAATCTTGACTTTGAGGTAGGCGTCCTTGAAGTTATACATTGATATGTTCACTTGGGGTTATATATAAATATTTGTTATTAATAACTTTTAAGCTTATATATTCTTTTCATGTACAACTACTGTTAAAAGTAATGGGGGATGGGACGGTCTCAATTTATTTGCACTACAAAATAAAAGAAAAGCTCATTGTCAAAGACGGAGGGGGGGGGGCAGCCTAATTTTTTCGTGCCTGTTTTGGAATACATTGTTAGAAACTATATTTGTTTTGAACCTATTGAAATATTTAGAATTTTCATGATTATGGAACAAGAATTGAGTTAATGAAAACAAATTAGAATTAATTTTTTTTAAATATACATGTATATATTAAACATGCCTTCGAACAAAACGTCTAGTCTAGCTCTAAACAATACGTCTTCTTTCAAACCATGGGTTAGGTCTAGTTAACGTCAATATGAGCTACTACTTCCTTTACAAGATCAACATCATTTCCGCGGCCATGGTAGCTAATGTCGCTTGACTCGATATTCTCCATGCTATTTTTCAAGGTATTTATGTATCGCACATGTTGTGACTTTGCACCTTTTTCTTTTTCACACGTCTGCTTCTCGCATACATTCCGACGTGTGTCATATTTTTAACGTTAGTTACCATTTCCGCAGCAGCGTTGCATAAAGTTAGTAAAAATAATTTGGAATATGAAATAGTTTGAGAGATAAAGCGTACTTATATTTACATGAAAATGCTTGCAAAAATTAAACATTCCTAGTATGGACGTTAATATTTGACCAAAAGTAACGATTGTCATCATGGGGGGGGGGGGGGGGGGGGTATTTTTCGCAAACAAGGATCGATTATAAAAGCACCTGAATAGTTCATATGTTTCCCAAGCAAGATTCGGAGAAATGTGTGTCCAGTTCTAGTTTCACACTACTATAGTAAATATCAACAAACGATCATCATCTTACACTTGCACTAAATCATTGCTTACAGACGGTTTGGTGACTTATATAGGCTATACTATTAAAATTACTGTTGCTCATACTATACATATATATAATATATGCAATGTATATGAAAAAGAGACTTGTAATCACTATGAAATAAAATAAAAATTATCATTTGACAAGAATTCAATCAACAGATTTACACATGACACTTGACAGCGGTAGCAAATTACGACAAAATATGATGACATTTTCCCCGCGATACAACGTCGTGATGTACTGTTTTATTATGACGTCATATAGTGTGTCTGTATAGCATTGTGATTTTTCTCGGGAAGCTTTAACTACGCTGCGTCCGGTTCTAAATTTAAAATAAATTCGCAACCATCACGTGATCATCGTCTCGCATATCCTTAAAACTAAACACAGTTATATCTTTTATTTTGTAGGTTTCTTTCTATTCCGTTTAGGGTCGGATAAAATAATTCAAAGTAGTTCTTTTTTGCCTTCCAAAACATTGTTCATAAATGTCGACGTCATGACGTTATGTGCGGTTTTTTGTTAGAAAAAATGCTGTATTTAACTATTGCTTACAAGAAAACGACAAGAGACATAGGGAAAAATTAATGTGTTCTGACAATGGCATATTGTGGATATCTTATGTGTTTAATTTGATCAAATTTGTAGACAGGGCCGATTTTGCTTCCTAACGTACCTAGCTCTTTTGCTGACCATTACAGATACCTTGGTTAAGCATTCTAAACATTAAAAATGGAAAAATAAAATTTGAAAATTTTCAGCTCAAATCAAACAAATCAAATAAAAAAGTCCCTATCTATCTGTTGTAGTCCCTATCTGTCTGTTGTACCATATCTCTGTTGTAGTCTATCTCTGTCTGTAGTAGTCCCTATCTATCTGCTGTAGTCCCTATATGTCTGTAGTAGTCCCTATCTGTCTGTTGTAGTCCCTATCTCTCTGTTGTAGTCCTATCTGTCTGTTGTAGTCCCTATCTGTCTGTTGTACCATCTCTCTGTTGTAGTCCCTATCTGTCTGTAGTAGTCCCTATCTGTCTGTAGTAGTCCCTATCTATCTGTTGTAGTCCTTATCTGTCTGTTGTACCATCTCTCTGCTGTAGTCCCTATCTGTCTGTTGTACTATCTCTCTGTTGTAGTCCCTATCTGTCTGTTGTAGTCCCTATCTGTCTGTAGTAGTCCCTATCTATATGTTGTTCCATCTCTCTGTTGTAGTCCCTATCTGTCTGTAGTAGTCCCCATATCTCTGTTGTAGTCCTATCTGTCTGTTGTAGTCCCTATCTGTCTGTAGTAGTCCCTATCTGTCTGCTGTAGTCCCTATCTGTCTGTTGTAGTCCTTATCTATCTGTTGTAGTCCCTATCTATCTGTAGTAGTCCCTATCTATCTGTTGTAGTCCCTATCTATATGTAGTAGTCCCTATCTATATGTTCCATCTCTCTGTTGTATCATATGTCTGTTGTAGTCCCTATCTGTCTGTTGTAGTCCCTATCTGTCTGTTGTAGTCCCTATCTGTCTGCTGTAGTCCCTATCTGTCTGTTGTAGTCCCTATCTGTCTGTTGTAGTCCCTATCTGTCTGCTGTAGTCCCTATCTGTCTGTTGTAGTCCCTATCTGTCTGTTGTAGTCCCTATCTGTCTGCTGTAGTCCCTATCTGTCTGTTGTAGTCCCTATCTGTCTGTTGTAGTCCCTATCTGTCTGTTGTAGTCCCTATCTGTCTGTTGTAGTCCCTATCTGTCTGTTGTAGTCCTACCTGTCTGTTGTAGTCCCTATCTGTCTGCTGTAGTCCCTATCTGTCTGTTGTAGTCCTATCTGTCTGTTGTAGTCCCTATCTGTCTGTTGTAGTCCCTATCTGTCTGCTGTAGTCCCTATCTGTCTGCTGTAGTCCCTATCTGTCTGTTGTAGTCCCTATCTGTCTGCTGTAGTCCTTATCTGTCTGCTGTAGTCCCTATCTGTCTGTTGTAGTCCCTATCTGTCTGTTGTAGTCCCTATCTGTCTGTTGTAGTCCCTATCTGTCTGCTGTAGTCCCTATCTGTCTGTTGTAGTCCCTATCTGTCTGTTGTAGTCCCTATCTGTCTGCTGTAGTCCCTATCTGTCTGCTGTAGTCCCTATCTGTCTGTTGTAGTCCCTATCTGTCTGCTGTAGTCCCTATCTGTCTGTTGTAGTCCCTATCTGTCTGTTGTAGTCCCTATCTGTCTGCTGTAGTCCCTATCTGTCTGTTGTAGTCCTTATCTATCTGTTGTAGTCCCTATCTATCTGTAGTAGTCCCTATCTATCTGTTGTAGTCCCTATCTATATGTAGTAGTCCCTATCTATATGTTCCATCTCTCTGTTGTATCATATGTCTGTTGTAGTCCCTATCTGTCTGCTGTAGTCCCTATCTGTCTGTTGTAGTCCCTATCTGTCTGCTGTAGTCCCTATATGTCTGTTGTAGTCCCTATCTGTCTGTTGTAGTCCCTATCTGTCTGCTGTAGTCCCTATCTGTCTGTTGTAGTCCTATCTGTCTGTTGTAGTCCCTATCTGTCTGCTGTAGTCCCTATCTGTCTGCTGTAGTCCCTATCTGTCTGTTGTAGTCCCTATCTGTCTGTTGTAGTCCCTATCTGTCTGTTGTAGTCCTATCTGTCTGTTGTAGTCCCTATCTGTCTGCTGTAGTCCCTATCTGTCTGTTGTAGTCCTATCTGTCTGTTGTAGTCCCTATCTGTCTGTTGTAGTCCCTATCTGTCTGTTGTAGTCCCTATCTGTCTGCTGTAGTCCCTATCTGTCTGTTGTAGTCCCTATCTGTCTGCTGTAGTCCTTATCTGTCTGCTGTAGTCCCTATCTGTCTGTTGTAGTCCCTATCTGTCTGCTGTAGTCCTTATCTGTCTGCTGTAGTCCCTATCTGTCTGTTGTAGTCCCTATCTGTCTGCTGTAGTCCCTATCTGTCTGTTGTAGTCCCTATCTGTCTGTTGTAGTCCCTATCTGTCTGTTGTAGTCCCTATCTGTCTGTTGTAGTCCTATCTGTCTGTTGTAGTCCCTATCTGTCTGCTGTAGTCCCTATCTGTCTGCTGTAGTCCCTATCTGTCTGCTGTAGTCCCTATCTGTCTGTTGTAGTCCCTATCTGTCTGTTGTAGTCCTATCTGTATGTTGTAGTCCCTATCTGTCTGTTGTAGTCCCTATCTGTCTGCTGTAGTCCCTATCTGTCTGTTGTAGTCATATCTGTCTGTTGTAGTCCTATCTGTCTGTTGTAGTCCCTATCTGTCTGTTGTAGTCCCTATCTGTCTGCTGTAGTCCCTATCTGTCTGTTATTGTCCCTATCTGTCTGTTGTAGTCCCTATCTGTCTGTTGTAGTCCTATCTGTATGTTGTAGTCCTATCTGTCTGTTGTATCATCTCTCTGCTGTAGTCCCTATCTGTCTGTTGTATCATCTGTCTGTTGTAGTCCCTATCTGTCTGTTGTAGTCCCTATCTGTCTGTTGTAGTCCTATCTGTCTGTTATTGTCCCTATCTGTCTGTTGTAGTCCCTATCTGTCTGCTGTAGTCCCTATCTGTCTGTTGTAGTCCTATCTGTATGTTGTAGTCCTATCTGTCTGTTGTATCATCTCTCTGTTGTAGTCCCTATCTGTCTGTTGTACCATCTCTCTGTTGTAGTCCCTATATGTCTGTTGTACCATCTCTCTGTTGTAGTCCGTATCTGTCTGTTGTAGTCCCTATCTGTCTGTTGTAGTCCTTATCTGTCTGTTGTAGTCCCTATCTGTCTGTTGAACCATCTCTCTGTTGTAGTCCCTATATGTCTGTTGTACCATCTCTCTGTTGTAGTCCTATCTGTCTGTTGTAGTCCCTATCTGTCTGTTGTAGTCCTATCTGTCTGTTATTGTCCCTATCTGTCTGTTGTAGTCCTTATCTGTCTGTTGTAGCCCCTATCTGTCTGTTGTAATCCCTATCTGTCTGTTGAACCATCTCTCTGTTGTAGTCCCTATATGTCTGTTGTACCATCTCTCTGTTGTAGTCCTATCTGTCTGTTGTAGTCCTATCTGTCTGTTGTAGTCCCAATCTGTATGTTGTAGTCCTTATCTGTCTGTTGTAGCCCCTATCTGTCTGTTGTATTCCCTATCTGTCTGTTGTAGTCCCTATCTGTTGTATAATCTAGTCAATCTAGCCATATATGATCAAAACCTTAAACTAATTGCAACAGAAAAGAACTATTGATTGGCTTTTGTATTTCAATGGGAAAATTGGAAAATCACTGTATTGGCAAATTAGATTGTTATAACGAACATAGAATTTGCAAAATGCTGGCTTTAAACGAGACTCTGTTGGAACCCCTGCACATTCAACTTGTTTGTCAGTAGCCTGCCTTGATTTAAAAACTGATCATATACAGAATATGTTCGCGATTTGTCTACATTCTTGATATTCCATTGCTTTTCTTAAGTATGGGACCCTTTCCGATGCCGAATATTCTTGACGTGTCACATCCTGTGAATGCATCTAGAAATGGCAAGGATTGACAAACTTCGCTTCCTAAAAAGATGTCTGGTTTTAACGATATTCTTCACTTAAGGGCAAGATCAAAAGTTCAATGTCTCACAAAAAACTAAATTCACATAGTTTTCACCAAGACCCTCTAACTAAATATGACAAATGTTGAAACTAATCGAATAACAAGAAAAAACATACGATTATAAATAACACTCTGTATACGTTTTCTACTGTTTATTCACTAAAGTGTAATTGATGTCGGATGACAGAAACTTACAGGAGTTTTTATCTCCCCCCCCCCCCTAACTATTTGAATTTAAATTTTTATCCGACATTGATCATTTGATCTCATTCCTTAGGGCAGTTATGTTTATTTCAAAGTTTGTTGCTATTTCTGTGCTTTATATAAAACTATTTCAAATGCATTGTGTATCTTGTATGATCCTCTGAAATTTACGATGAATAATTGTATCCCATTTCCATACTCAATGATCGTGTGACAGCGTAGTGAGAATTCCATCGTCAATGTAAACAAGTTTTGTCTTGAACACATGGCCGAGCGGTCTAGCGTGCTGGTCGCATGTGCTAGGAGATTTGGTTCCGCAGGTCGTGAGTTCAACACTAATTAGAAATAGTAATTACTGGATTCTAAGATTGTTCATTTTACATCAAATCATGATACTTAGGCTCAAGTGCTTACTTTACATTGATTTTTATTATTTATATTATTGTTTTATTATCATTATTATTACCCATGAATGAGTCCCCCAAACCTGAATTTCAAAAATAAAAGCAAAATTACTTTTTTGATTAGTTTTATAGAAGTTTTTTATACAAAACGCTTGCCCAAAGGATGAAGATACAAAATAACTGAAACTTTTAACCCCAATGGCTTTCCATACTTCTTTTTTAGTGAACGTAGTTCCCCCTTGTAAATTGACACAAAATCTTTAAGATTTTATTTATAATTGATTATTTATAATTTCTAAAATAAATATTGTGTTTCATAATTAAAATTAATTCAGTAAAGGGTCAAACAAAATATTTTGAAACTTTGTTCCAACAGTTCCCCAGGAATGGAAGTCAGCAAAGAATGCGAGATGCTGAGCAATATTGTATGTATATATAAGGTGTCAAAAATCACCTTTATAATACAACTGTTAAGCTGTTTAATCACGTTTTTTATTACATGCACCTTAGATCGTCATGCATATGTTTATTCTGATGACTGTCACAGTTGAGTTACTCCCCTTTTCGTGTATGACGTGCCGTAAACACCACAAAATATCGATGGTTTACTAAAACATTTAAGTCTAAATTTGAAATATTTCCCATTGTCCGATTTTGTCTTATTTTTTGTATGTTGTTAATCATGCTTTTGTTTATTCAATTCCATCAAGTTTGTTTCTGTTGCAATTGATTTGATGTGATTTGCTAGATTGCCTATAAACTAGTAGTGCCTCTCTGTTGTAGCCCCTATCTGTTGTAGTCTCTTTCTGTTGTAGTCTCTTTCTATCCCTCCTATAGCTTTGTGTTTGTTATATTGCTTACCACATTGTGATAGTGTGAATTTCATTTTTCCTTGCAGCAAAGAATTTCAAAAAGAGGTAGAAAGTTGACAGATTTTGACAATGCGAAACACAACGTTGATGTTCTGGAAAATGCCAAGAAAAAAGATGAAGCAAAAATAAAAAAGGTACATGTTATAAATTACAAGGGAGAAGCATTTGTGTCCATACTTGTAACTTGTTAAAATCTTCAGTGGAAGAAAGTTGCTGTATGTGATAAAAATGTTTTATAGTTTCTGGCACCTTGAAAAAATAACACATTGTGGGAATGTTTTGCAGACTTCATGGAAAATTGGTAGGGTATTAAGTTGTGTATGTTGTTATAGTAAGTAAGCATGGCATGATCGTACGTTTCCTGACCACTGGATGATTTATATCTACAGGAAGAATCAATCTTGTGTAACATCATGTGGTGTTAAAAGTTAGTTTTCTGTGGAGTGTTGTAAAGTATTCATTAGTCAGTGCCAATTCTGTGTCTTATTTACATCTCTAAAATTTATTTCTCCGTGTGATATGAAAGTAAGATTTGATTTCAGTACACATGTCAATGGTGGTTTTGTACATTTACTGTTGCTTTGCATTACAGGCTCATGATGAGTTGGAAGAAGCCAAGAAAATATATCAACAAATTAATGATGAGTTACACAGTGATCTGCCCATGTTTTACGAAAGGTAATAGTGAAAAGGAGCATTGTATGATACGACAAGAAGTGTTGAAATTTCTTCAGTTAAGGAAGTTAGCTCCTGAGCTTTTGAGCACAACTGCGCAGGATACTACAACTAAGTATTTACTGGTTCAATACGGATCCCATTGGTGTAAACATATTACACATCTAGTACTGAACCCTATCCAGTTGAAAAAAATTTTGTCAGTTCAAATTTTGAAAGGGTTTTGCAGGGACTAATCACTATATTTTATGGTGGAAGGATTGATTACTTCTGTGTGATATTACAATTTTTGGTTCATCTAATATATCTTTTATTTTTGTACTCCTATACTTGTATTTCTGTTTTATAATTTATTATGCAAGTAGTTTAGACTTGGAACTAGATCAAATGTTGTAATTTGTTAATTTGGTTATTATATTTATCCAAATAGAAAACCGATTCTTAAAAAAGTTCAAATTAATTTACTTGAAATTTTCTATAAAAATTCAATATTTTCGCCAATAATTTAATAATTTGGTTTCCAACCCCCACTTTTTTAAGTTCCATTTTAAATTTTAAGACAAGACCTTGAAAATCATGTGAAATTTTAGAAATTGACATTACTTCTAATGTGTCTTTTTAAACTCTCAAATTTGATATCATGAATTTTTTTGTATACATCAAGTGCAAAAAGGTCATATTTTATTTCCATTACTTAAATTGTATTAAGTTTTCTTTAATCTGTAGTGTTAGAAGACATGATAATGTATCAATTTCATGTAATGGTTGATTTCTGTTACTTATATTGTACTGACACCAACAGACAAATCAAGTTTAATTTAATTTGAATAAATTTTAAGTGCAAAAAGGTCAAGTTTAGAACACTGTAGCTCAATAAGGTCAAATAAAATAATATGTGTGGTTCCGGTTACACTCCCCTGAAAAATAAGGTAGGTGGGGATTTTGTTTTATTTTTTTTTTATGATAAATTTTAAATGGAAACACAATTTTCATTTACTTTCACTTCTTTGCATGTACCATTTATATATATGATGTGATATATACCTATCAAATGGTAGGGATCACCCTAGTTTTGACAATTGTTTTATATATATATATATTATATACATGTATATATATATTTATTTATTTATTTATTTCAAATGAATAAATAAGTACAGAAAAAAAAAATCAGTGCATTTGTCAAAATCATGTTTTTGAACATGAAAATAGGAAATGATATATTTCAACCAGAGTACCAATCCCTTCCAAGTTTTTAAATCTATCCAACTTTTTTAAAAATAAGGAAGGTGATCACTCAGTATATTCAAACAACCTGAAAACACTATAATGTTTATGTAAGCACTCTAGTTCTAAGTCACTTTCTGTCGAATGTTAGATGGCCTGTAGTAAATGTTTACAGCTTAGCATCTTAGTGGTATCTATATATTGGCTATGAATGAACTTACAATTAAGCTTCACCTGAAGGAAAATTGGTGAAAAACCCATATGTATAGTGGTATATATGGACCCTGAAGCGTGCTACTACACCTCCAAAGCGTTTCGTTTCATTCTCTGCAGACCTTTTACCATTCTGTGCAGACCGTTCAGCGTTTCGTGCACACCGTTCAGCACTTTGGATAGGAAGGGAAGATACAAAACAAAATGAAAAAATCAAATGTGATTGAAATAGACTGAGAAATAAATAATATAAATGAATAGATAAAACAAATAATCACCAACTACAGTAATGATCAACAGATATGAGAGCAGATCTAGCATCCAATTTTAATTAGATTGTTGCATTTGCCTCAATTTTAAACCTATAGAAAACTGCATTCATTTTTGAGAGACAAAAGATATAAACACCTCTTTTATCATATGTCATATGACAAAAGAGGTGTTTATATCTTTTGTCTCTCAAAAATGAATGCAGTTTTCTATAGGTTTAAAATTGAGGCAAATGCAACAATCTAATTAAAATTGGATGCTAGATCTGCTCTCATATCTGTTGATCATTACTGTAGTTGGTGATTATTTGTTTTATCTATTCATTTATATTATTTATTTCTCAGTCTATTTCAATCACATTTGATTTTTTCATTTTGTTTTGTATCTTCCCTTCCTATCCAAAGTGACAGGTTCTTATCGACTGGCTAATTCTATGTCTAGATGCAAGAATTCTAAATATTATAAAATATATGTTTCTAGTTTTCATGTATACATGTATCTGTACAGAATATGCAATACTGTAAACAATGAACATATGTAATTTTCTTTTTTTTGTCCATCATTGTAACTTGCATTGATGTGAAATTTACGATTGTTTTCATGAGAAGTATACATCCCGTATTTGCACAAAAATGAACAAACAGATGTATTCACATATATATTCTCTACCTGATTTTAAAGTAAGTACAATCCAAGGGAAAAATCCGAAATATACCGAATGAATAGACCATTTTGCGCTCACCATTCACTTGTGTTCACTGTGCGCTCACCATTCACCAAATTGCTTTCACCGTTCGCTCTGCATGCGTTCACCGTTCACACACTGTGCGTTCACCGTTCATTCACCATTCGCTCTGCGTGCATTCACCGTTCGCTCACCGTGCGTTCACCATTCAAGTGGGAAAGTAGAACGTTTCAGGGACTGTATGCACTTCTTCTCATAAAAGAAAATATTGAAAAAAGCGTGCATTATATTCAGCAAAATATAACTGATTTTGGAAATAGTCAAAAAAAAGTTTAGGGTTGGGGTAAAAACTAGGGACGGTCAGGTAACCGGAACCACACATGTTCTTTTTATTTGGCCTAACAAGCATTGCGACCACAGTTTTTATTTTCAGTTTCCTAATTCTCCTTCGACGTAGAAATTAAAAATACACTTCCCAAAAAATTGACATTATTCCAAATGTCAGGTGCGAATCTCTTTAATGGTGATTGAATTTCAGTGTACGTGTGTTAAAGACTTCAATTTTCAGACAGTGATCACTTTCATTTACCATTTTCAGACAGTGATCACATTCATTTACAATTTTCAGACAATGATCACTTTCATTTACCATTTTCAGACATTGATCACTTTCATTTACCATTTTCAGACAGTGTGAATCACTTTCATTTACCATTTTCAGACAGTGTGCAGAGTTTGATTTTCAGATATTGATCTTTTAATTTGAAATTCCATATTTTTACAAACATCAACACAAAAATCTAATATTATCAGAAATACTGTGGTGTTATTTGGTGGTTGTTTGGTTTGGGTTCAGATTTTTTTCTTTGTTATTTTTCTGTTCAAGAGAACTTTTGTAAACAAAATTTGTCAGTCGATTTGAATTTTTTTTTTTTTTTTTTTTTTATAAAATACATTTTTGACCTCTTCTCAAGAACCACTGGTGCCAATTCAACCAAACTTTAAAATACAAAACATCCTTTGGTGAAGGGGATTCAATTTCCAAGGGGTGATGAATTAAGAAATAATAAAAATGGAAAAATACTTGAAAATCTTTTTAAAAACCATAAAGGTACTGACTATCAAATTGACATGTATGCATCCATGTGTGGTGTAACTTAAGTTTTTACCATTAACCAAGGTCAAGGTCCCTGAGAGCAAGGATACGAAGTTTTAGATATATGGGAAAACTTTTTAAAATCTTTTTCTCAAGAATCAAAGGGATATAAACTGTCAAAGAGATATGCAAGTGTAATGTATCTTGAGGTTTATTTATATCATGATCCCTGGGGCCTAGGAGGAGCCACATTAGGGTTTCAAGTGTAACATTGGAATATGTGAAAAAATCTATTAAAAAGCCTCAGATAAAGGTCGAGAAGGATACAACATATTGTTAAACTGATAAGTCAGCAGCCTCATGTGAAGTAGATTTGAATTTGTTCACTCCATGCCTTTTGGTGTGAAAGTGAGCAATGTGGCCCATTTAATATGGTTCAGAACCTCTGGAATACCTGTGAATAATTAAGGTTAATCGACCATTGGAAATTGACCTCAATTGATACTGCATGATGTCAGATATCCAGTCTGTTTGATTTTTGTCTTTTTGTTTTGTTTTGTAGTCGAGTCAATTTTTATGCTTCCACATTCCAAAGTTTATTTAATTCCGAAGAAATATTCCATGGAGAGGTGACAAAAGTAAGTTGCTGCTGTTAAAATTTTGTAGTATTGCTTACTGAAGATTTTATCTTAGAAATGGCATCTTTAAATTTGGATTTCTAACAGTGTATCTGCTACAGTGTTACTTGATTGGTTTGTCAGATTGAGGATTGCAAAATTCATTATCACTGATAAACTGATGTACAGTAAAATATGGTTATAACGAACATGTTTGTAACGAATTCACGCATATTGTGAAGTGGTTTTATTTATTCCCCTATGATAGGAAATTATTGGATATATGTAATATAACAAACTGTTTTTTGCTGGAAGTTCACTATAACCGTATTTTATTGTATTCTTATAGATCTTCAAATCTCTTTCAACTTAAAAAAAAAATTCAACTAAAACCAATTTATCATTCACTATTTCAAAGTCTTTCTATTAAAGTTGTAAATGATGTTTTTTTGATATACGTAAATAGTGAAACCCTTTTCGGTTGCATTGCAGACATGCTTTGAATTTGTTATTATAATTGCCATACGAGTACCTGGTAAATGACTTTATGATTGTTTGTTTGATTAAAAGCCCCAGCTGAAATATATACAAACATCATCTAATTTTCTATTACTTTGTTTTTGAATAACAATAAACATGTTTAAAAAGAGATATGCAGGTATGACATTTGTCTATTACGTTTGTAAATGTCCCGTTTGTTGCCTGCAGTAGTTACTTTGCATTCTGTTATTGTGCAAACAAGCAAAGTAGTTTATAGTCAGAATGTTGTAAAAAAAATAAATAAAAAAAAATATTAGTCAAATATTTTTAAAATAAAAGTGAATTCAGCCGTGACAGAAAAGTTTACTTGTCACTTGGGATGAAGGCATTAATGACATGCACTCGTCTCGAGACAATCTTAGTACTAACTTGTCCAGGATGAGTACTTTTTTCGCACCTTTTGAATTTGAAATGTGTGAGTTTGATATTGCATGTAAGTGATAATTGGAGTTCTATCACTCATCTCATCCATAGCACATACAGTAAAATATCTGTATCTCGAATATGGTTTATCTCGAATACCCCGCTTGAGTCGAAGTCGACCGCAAGTCCCAGTCGTTTTCCCTATATAACTGATTAAGAAAACTTCTGATATTTTGAACATGGTAATCTCGAATACTCCGCTTATGTCGAAATATTTTCAAGGTCCCATACCCCAAATTCACCTGGTTTATCTCGAAGTGCAGTCAATTTTCCGCTCTGCTTACCATACCCAGCAGGGTTCGAAATTACCTCATGTCCGTAAGTCCGAGACTAGAAAAAAACGTATCGGACTAGTAAACTCTCTATAGCGGACTAGTGAAAATCCGGAAATCAATCTTGAATTGGTTAAGATTTTAGCAAGATTTGTGTGAGTCTCTTAGATGTTTAAACTTGTGGTCGATTACCTGCATGGTTAAGTGTTTGTGTGACTATGACATCCTGATGTTTCAAACACATGAAGTGTGTTCGAGACCGCCGTTCTTCGAACGAGCACAAAATCTTGCCGATATCGAATTCTGAGTACGCATCACGAGAACGGGTTCGAGGTGCAAGAACTGCAAGTAGTGTGATCCAAGAACAAGCACGTTTTTGCGCACATGTTCTCGTCATTCGTGACTCTAACACAGGAGTTCGTAACACTATAAGCTCATGGATCGGTCAATCGAGTGAATTTTATTGACTTTATTGATAAAATTTCGACTACTGTGACTCTAAGAACTGAGCACGAAAACAACGGTCCTCGAACGTCGATATCGAACGCACTTATGGACGTTTATAAAAGGATTAACTCGGAGGTTACTGTATGCTTCTGAAGATCTTGAATGCAAAATAAAGTATTGTGGTCTTTTTATTCTGTAGGTGTCAGAAACTGAATTGCTTGCAACTGTGATGTGTTTGGTTTCATTAAATACTATTGAATAAAATGAAGATCATTTAATATGGTATACTGGACGGACTAGTGGAATGCTTTGCGGACTAGTGAACATCAATACTGACTAGTCCATACGGATTAGTGCTTGAAAAAGTTAATTTTGAACCCTGCCCGGCGTCGTTAAGTCACACATTCACATCCGCGGCTACATCAATTATAATTAATGACCGCTAATCCACGCTCGCTTTTTCCAAGTAGACCCAGGTCGCCAAAAATGGTTCAACAGCTTTGATGATTAGTGAAGCCTTCCAACATTACGGCTAAAGTTCACCGCCAATTATGAACTAACACACCCGATTCCAGGGATGGTGTTTTGAATGACACACGCTATATCATTAACATGTGGGTTGGATAAACGCACAAAATCGTCAAAGTGCGCTTGAAGGTAATGCTCTTATTAACGATAATGCATTTAATAATACACGCTTCCTCATTAAAACTAGTACAGAGAAAACACGAAAATTTATTTATTAAACATTTAAAAGTTGTTTTTCTAATCCGTCTTTTTTGTTTCTTACGTGATATCTTCTTTCATTGCAACGCAATAACTACATGCCAGTCGAGCCTGGGCATCAGTAAACTTAAAGTAAGCATACAGTCACGATCATCTTAATTTTGAAACACATTGTGAATTCAATTGGATGTTAATATATTTAGAAACGAAATGTTTGTCTTTAAAATTCCACAATATTAATTCATCAACTTGCATTAAACTATAAGAAACCGCAACAGGGTTGTTGTTTATTATGCAAATCCTATAATATGCATAAAGTATCCTCCTTCAAAAAATATCCAAGATCGATTTTGGATATCTCGAACCCCCGGATATCTCGAAGTTTTTTCGAGGTCCCTCGTACTTTGAGATAGAGATATTTTACTGTATATTACATCATAATGGATATCTTTGATTAGGGAGAAATGATGCTGAATTTTTAGTTGACTTTTTTTTGTGTGTAAATTAATGCATGCAAGTAGATTTGTACAGTCTGCTGGTGTTTTGTACTGAATTTCCAAATGCAAGCTTTCAAGCGGGCCCTTATTCTCCTTATTTTTCTACAACAGCCCTTATTTTCCTTATTTGAGCTTTAGAATCCTAAAAAGCCCTAATTTTTTGTTGAAATTCCTACATTTTCAAATTTTGAAAGTTTAAATAAATTTGACATAAAGTAAGTGTTGGAATTTATTAAATTTAGTCTTAGTATACTTTCAGAAAATGAATATGTTAATTAAATGAACATCTCAGAAGACATCTTGATGGTTATCAGCTATATTCAGCATTGATTGTGAGCCATGGGAGTCCACCTGAATTATATCATGGTTTGTGCTGAATGCCGAATATGGCTGTTGATGACCACTGGTATGATCTTCTGAGTGGGTAATTAGTTTTTGTATTATTGCTCTTGCAAATGGTGAGTAAAACATTTTTTCTTTCCAATTGATTTGTAAATTTAACCCTTATTTTTGTCTAAAAAGCCCTTAAAAATCCTAAAAAAGGCCCTTATTTTTTGATAATTTTGCCCTTAAAATGGTCCTTATTTTTTGCAAAATGTCACTTGAAAGCCTGCAAATGGCAATTTACAGCACCCCCCAAAAAAAGCATTTTACATACAATATTTGATTTATTTTTCAGTTGATTTGCTTGACTGCTCATTTTATCAGTTTGGGGGTTTGACTTTATAACATGTATGAAATTTATTTTAGCTAAGCAGTGAGATAAACTTGGAAGCAGAGAGGCTTGCGAAAAACAGTGAGCAAATGAGATTCCAGCCCCGCCCCCTCAGTTCACAAGTGTCTGCTGAGTATGTGTCTAGTACAGCCTTTATGAACATACATGTAACATTGAATTCAATAGATATGATCAATATAGTCCATATGCCCATGCCATGAAATAGCTGGGGTATATAGTGCTACACTTTTCTGTCCCGCCGTCATTACTTCATAATTCAGTTTCTGTTAATTACTCTACTACAGATGCACATATTCAAATGAAATTTGATATATAGATACTTCATGAGAATATTCAGGTCAAGTTCTTATTTGGTTGTGGTTAAATAATTTTGCCCCTTGGACGTAAAAAATTTCAATCAATTCATAGTTTTCTATCTCAGTCATAATTGGACATTTTTAATTGAAGT
This sequence comes from Ostrea edulis, assembly GCF_947568905.1. Lineage (NCBI taxonomy): Eukaryota > Metazoa > Mollusca > Bivalvia > Ostreida > Ostreidae > Ostrea > Ostrea edulis. Next base: position 37,790,103 of record NC_079169.1, read on the forward strand.
TCAGAATATACTGTAAACCAACTTTCATTTGTGATGACTTTATTTCGTAATTTACTAGTGATGCACTGGTTCACAGTGACTAGTTCTTAAGACCGAGATAAATTTTAAACAGATGCATAAAACATTAAAGGCAATTCATGTCACCCCCACTCATCTGGTTCATTGGAAAATGTCTTTATAATCTCAATGGAAATTCTACATTTGTTTTCGTCATTGACATGAAGTGTTTCAATTTGATAAATGATTATGTCTCAGGTCATCATTGTTTTCATAGGCTTTGATCTTGTTCAAATTATCAAATAGGAATAACAGTTTGTATTCACATTGAAAAATAGATTAACAGTGTTAACAATGCATTTTAGAGACTGTGTATGTACTTTTATGAAGACAATCAAGATTTGGGTTATATTCCACATAAGCATGACAACGCAATACTAAATTAAATCATTTTGGAATTTGATGTCCCACTTGTAGAGACGTCCACACATGCAGAGTCGCTTGTGTTAGTGTTGTACATTAGCTCAACAAAGCTAGCATGAAAATAGCTGAAATCTTATTACTGCTTAATTATGTTTGCTGTAGCAGCTTTGATAGTTTATTTTATTACACTTTAGGGTGAATGGTCATCCTGAATCTAATGGAGAAAATGGTCATGAACCCAGTCCGGGTGCTTCACAGATCTCAAGGAATACAGAACCCGAGGACAAACAGGAACCCTCAACATCAGGTAAATAAACGTACCTCCTTACTTATCTCAACAGGAACCCCCCACAACAATATCAGATACCAATCTCAACACAACCCCTCCCCCTCAACATCAGATACTGATCTCAACACGAACACCCCCCCCCCCCCCCCCACCCGACTTGCTCAAGTCTCTATGTTTAATAATTATTGCTCTCTCTAATACTTTTGATAATGCCAAACAGAGAATTTGCCATATGGAAATACTAGGAATGCAACAGCTAAACTAAAACATTTTGATTTGGGGAAAGGTCATAAAACACCCTACAGAGGGATACATGATGACAGATTTAATTAGGAGGCTGATAAGCCCTGTGCAGGGTTTACAAGTCTCTATGTTTGGTGACATTAAGTATGATAGAGAGCAGATATTTAGACTTCTGAAACACAGAAAAATTTGAACGAAATGATAAAGTAATAAAAACAACATATAGACTTGAGCAAGTCTACACCCCCCCCCCCCCCCAACATCAGATACCAATCTAAACACACACACACCCTCAACATCAGATACCAATACCAATCTCAACATGACCCCCCCCCCCCCCCCCCCCCCCCCCCAACATCAGATACCAATCTCAACAGGAATCCCACTCAATATCAGATAATAGTCTTAACACAAACCCCCTTCAACATCAGATACCAGTCTTAACACAAACCCCCTTCAACATCAGATACCAGTCTTAACACAAACGCCCCTCAACATCAGATACCGATCTCAACACGATCCCCCTTCAACATCAGATACCAGTCTCAACACAAACGCCCCTCAACATCAGATAAATGAATATAACTAATCACCGATCTCAACATGAACCTTCATACAGAGATTAACAAGTACCTCCACATGCATTAGGTAAAAATTAAGACAGCAAAATCTCAATTCATTTGAATTTCATCTCATTGCAGATCACGCAATTTATGAAAATAGTGAATTAGAAAATGATGTACAAGCAAAGGTTGACAACAAAGACGACAAAGAATCTGACAAAACAAAAAAGGCGGAAGACAAAGTACACGCTTCCTTACCCAGTCAGGTAACGTGTAGGGAGTTAGAAATTACATGCTCCCTTACCCAGTCAGGTAACGTGTAGGGAGTTAAAAATTACATGCTTCCTTACCCAGTCAGGTAACGTGTAGAGAGTTAGAAATTACATGCTTCCTTACCCAGTCAGGTAACGTGTAGAGAGTTAGAAATTACATGCTTCCTTACCCAGTCAGGTAACGTGTAGAGAGTTAGAAAATACAGAATTCCTTACCCAGTCAGTTAATGTGACTGTGGAGAATTACAAATTACAGGCTTCCTAGTTCTTAGTCCAAGTTTCCTCCTTGTCAGACTTTCCACTTTTACAATATATGATATACTAAAAATCTCAAAATTTGATAAAGCTCTGTAATGATGAATTCATAGATAAATGCAATTTTAATAGGCAAATGAAGTCAAAGTGAATGGTGACCTAGATGAAACAGTCTCACAAAATTCAGAAGACTCCGCCCCTTCTTACCCCCCTCCTGTCCCTCCCCCTGAGGAGCCTGCCCAGGAACCTGTTACCCCCCAGAAGCAGGAACCCTCGTCACCTCTGGGATCCCCGGCATATGAAACACCTCCCAATAAATTGCCCGAGTCCGAAGAGAAGAAGGAGGAGGAGGGAAAAGACGAGGAGGAGGAAGTACAGGAGGATATCAATCTTTATGAGGTGCCAACCTCCAACAAACCAGTGGAGTTACCGGCAGGTGTTCTCTATCAGGTAGGGAGCTCATGGATATTGATTTTGTATAACCTACAGATAATATATGACGCAGATAAATGTCTGTTTACCGCTGGTTTTTCTGTCAGGTGTATCACAATATCTGTTGTAGTGTTATCCAGAAGTGACTCTACAGGTGTGATTCCAGGGTTTTGTTACTTGAGAAGCAATGTTTAGTTATCTACTATTTCTGTCAGGGATTTTAGACTGATGCAGAAATAAAGAGGCTGCAAGCTGTAACAGAATGTGTTTTGTCAGGGTTGATTTTATAGCTTTTGTCTTCGATATTGTAGATTTGTCCAGTTTGCCTCCATGCAAACATTTCAGTGAAAACTGCTTAAACTGACAACTGTGTAAACTATTTCACTGGACATTTCAACCCTTATATTAATGCCTCGTTCACACGAAGAATTTAATTCGCATTAAACGTAAATTAATGCGAATTAAATCTGAACCGCGTTCACACGGAGATTTTAATGCGCATTAGTTTACTTCGAATTAAAATTGACGTCGCGATTTAATGCGAATTAAATTTACTTCGCATTAGCTCCGTGTGAACGCTAAGCGAAGCTAATTCGAATTAAATGTAGACGCATGCGTAATGGCCAATTTGGGTCACATGCATCATACCCATGGTCAGCTATATATATTAATGTTAGTTTTGTACGAAAAACTAAGCAAAATGATAATAATCACTAAAAACATGTACAAACAGCATGTCATTAGGTAATGTCAGACGTAAATCTGTGCTCTGCATAGGCATACTGAGTAATACATGTGGAAGGAATTGTTTTTAAATACGACAACAATGTTTTAAAATAGTGATAATATGATTTTCTTTTTTACATTTTTTAAAAACAAATGTGCCACTCATTGTTAATTTGTATACCATACGACGTCATAGTAGACTTATAATACGTATTAGTAATTAAAAATTACGTCACAACAGTAGTCAGCGAAATGGTGAAAAAGACGTTCCAAAGTTTTAAAATTGGGCCCATGAAGAAACAATATATTGTCTAGATTGAATGCTGGTTGTCAGAGGAAATAACACGTAATTTCTTGGGAACATATCAATAAACACGACAAAAAACTCCTTATCTGTAGATCAGCATGTAAATTGTAAACATGTAGTATACTACATGTAGGCCTATATAGCGTTTTGAACAAAGAATTCTGCATCTACACAATATTCATTAAAATATCTATAAAAATAATTTTCAATAACATAGTCTATTCTATTATTTCGCGCACCCTTTAATAGAGATGCATACGAATTTAATGCGCATTAGTTTACTTCGCATTAAATATTACCGCCATGTGAACGCTATTTAATTCGAATTAATTTAATGCGCATTATTTTACTTCGCATCAAATTTGATGCGAAGTAAAATTTAATGCGCATCCGTGTGAACGAGGCATAAATGGTTTTTATACTATTGTAGCGCTCTCCAGGGGAATGCTTACTGTCTAATTTTCAGGATTTTTGTCAGGATGGTTTCTTTATTCACTTTTCCATAAGTTTTGTCAGGATTTGTTTTAAGTCCAGAATGACCAGACTGATTTTTCAGCTAAAGAAACAGACTTTTCAATTTACAGCTTTATTGTCCAAGTTCAACTATCTGTGACATAAATACACACAATATGTCAATATAACAAAGATTCGATCACCTTGTTTTACGTACACTGTAACTTGAGAAAAATCAACACAACCTTGGCTTTTTATTACATTACTAAAAATCGGAAAAGAAAAGGGAGGGGGGACTTTCACTGAAACATATATCCTGGGAATGACCCTTAATATATATTTATGAAATTCCTATGCCTATAAGTATTATGAAAGTCTCTTAAAATATTCAAGAGACCTCAGCAATCTTAAACTCCTGAATTCAGAGGAATAACCTCTAAATTATCCAGAATAGTAATGTTAACTGACTTTTTATATAAATAAAACTGTTCCTAGTCCTATTTCTAATAGAATGCAGATAGTAATTTAATTAAGGGATTAACCCGTTAATTAAATACGCAAATTCCCTGCCGTCTTTATATAAACTGAGAAATTCGACAATTTACACTAATTAAAGGACACATCTCATGTTTTCAAAGTATACAATATTACATGCATTTTGTCTTCTTTATGCTTATAGTAATTAATTCTAATAGTTCGTTCGCCGAAATTTTGCGATATTTAACTACAATACAGACTTAAATCTTAGCCCCGATTTCAAAAAAGTCAATTTAATTAGGTAGGTAGTCACATGGTACAGTGACGTCACATGCGCCCTTCGGATTGTGAAAGTACTGCAAGATATTATTAAAAACTCAACTTTTAGGGGCCTAATTAATTTACCATGGGCAACATTTAAATTGATGTTGATAAATTGTCCGAGTTTTATATGTGTTCGCCACCAGTGCACACATATAACGATGTAAATACCCAAATATAGCGAGTAAAGCGTGTATGAAATCGGCAAAATTGTGAGTAAATAATGTTTATATGGGCCGCTGTCTACAAACTGTTTGGGGATGTTATTCCTTTACACATCTGTAATTGGCGCTGTTTTTCTAAAATAAACAGTGCAATCATTATTTATTTTTGGATTAGACAAATTATGATACGTTAAATTGTTGACAACTAGGCCCTATGCCAAGCTATTGTCACGCGTGCATTTTGGAAAGAAAGAAAAAGACAACACACACAAATCAATAAAAATATTCAAATTTAAAGTGGTAATCACATTATTTTATTTTGATAAAGCAATTTTATTACTATTTTTGAATTGTGATCTGCACGTCTTTAGGAAGTACGAAGTGGGAGCACGGCGTTATAGCCAACTGACACACTCAAGATGCTACGAGTTCAATAAAGAAATAATTTTATAATTCAATTTAAAGTTAGGAAATACAATATTCTATTATTTGTATAATTAAAAGTTCAATTATTTTGTATCTTTATTTTTTGTTGTTGTAAATCTACCAGTTGGTAGAAGTTACATTGCATCGTCGATATATGTTGTTACAAGGTGAAGGTCAGTTGATCCGAGTGTGTTTTGAATTTGAAGAGCAAAACAGAATGTATGCTATAGGCCTACCAGTGCTTATAGCTTCGATATATCCATTTTCTCGCAGTTTATCAGGGTCTCTGTCCAAGCGATGTTTGAAAAGGTGACTGGGTGTGTTTTTTAAGGTAAAGTTCTTGCTCCAACAAAAAAATTATCCATGTCTTTTTTCTCGTACCTTCCTTCGAAAAATTGAAAAATACTCAGTCTAAATCCTTTCTACCGACAACTAGTACACCCAAGCAGGGCACAAAACATCTTAATGCATTATTATTTACAAGCTGTTAACGTGACAATTGGTTTTTTGTCGATTAAATCTAATCTGTTTATGAAATGGCTAATAGATATTTTCAAACCCGAGGGCGCATATGACGTCACACAAAATGGCGCGTAAACTAGCGAAAGAAAATATGCATATCGCAAGATTTGAATTTCATCGCTTTCAAACTCGAAAACTACGCAAAATATTTCATTTAAAACACATTTAAAGTAGTTTTAGGCATAAAAAGAGTTAATTTTGCTGAAAAAATGAAAAAGTTTAGAAACATGCGTTGTGTCCTTTAAGTAATTAATTAAGGGATTAACCCATTAATTAAATTACTATATAACTAAGGACAGAAAGAATAACCTTCTATTTCCTTACACTTACTGTGCTAATTCTTATACGTCCGTTTCTAAAAGCTGGTTGAGGAAAAGTCCCGGAGAAAATCTACCGGCTGCTTATATAGACTTCTAGACCCACCGGAGCAACACACGCGTAAGGTTGGAAACCACCGGAGACACTATCGGTGCTTCCAAATAAAACATTAAATACAACTTTAATTATACATAAAAGTACATAATTGTAAATGTTTTACTACCAAAAATCTTCGTCTCTCAAATAAATGTCACAAACCGGAAGAAAATAGCAATATGCATTCATAAAGACCGCCAGACGAAAATAGACAGTGACCCGGGGTCATATGCATACATTACAACTCTTACGCGCCATACAATAATCAGTTCCGGTAAAAATGGCTGCCTACATGTGACGAAGGTAATTAGAACATTAAAACTTAGTAATTTTTGTAACATATCATTAGTGTTTGACAAGATCCCTGCAACACTAAAATAACTGTAGCTCGTGCAATGTAAACAAGTTACAAAAATCAATGAATCAAGTCATGAACATTCATGTTGTCCCTAATATTTACAAACATCGGCCACATGGCAATGTAGGGATCGTATAACAACACAAAAATATTTCAAAAATCAGCTGATGACAGTAAATGAGCAACCGATTGTATTACAGTGGAACCCCGTTATTACGTTTTCCATTTTGTCACGATAAAATAACGTAATACCGGGGGCAACGTAATAAACGTTCCCAGTGAAATCCGTTAAAAATATCGTTTGGAAATTGTATATCGTCCGTTGGTACTCCGTGAAGGGGTGTGTGAATATATCTTTACTGTTTCTTTGTTTAAAAGACTATGATACTTTGTTTTATTTACATCTTATCTTTAATGTCCGTAATTCTTCATGTTCTTATCCCTTTTCTTTATTTCTGGTGTAGGATACATAAGGATGTTTTGATAAACGTTGCTTTTCTGCATTCGTTTGGACCGCCATTTTGTTCAACTTTAAAACAATGCGTTCATGTAAATTTCTCTCAATAACTCGTTCCGGTTCGTATTCAACATTCGTATTAAAAAAATAACAAAACATCGTTTTTATTAAGTTCGCTAATTACACAATACACAACGCAATAAAAAAAAATCCCATCCAAAAAACAACAAAACTATAGACACAAAACGCACACGATACCCAACACTTACACACTTTTCTCACCAACGATAAACACGGAGAACAATTTAAGCGTAATCCACATAAAAAAAATATAATGATGCACGAAGATTTCATTTGCAACGCTAAATGATGGCACTAAAATCACGTACGCATCAGGGGATTTTAGAATATTCACTGAGGTAAATGCCGTGCACGAATCGGCCGATAACACAGGTCAGTTTGATTGGTGTATGTATGGATGAGATTTACGAACACCCAAGCTGCATATCCAAACAACGGACAATTTTTTAATTGAACACCATTAGTCACCTATGTCCAAGAAGTTACCCAAGCGGTTTTAACATTGCTACGATAAATCTTGTCTTTCATGTTTGGTACCAAAGCTGTCCGTAAATAGAGTTTTAATAGCGAAGGTAATCACACTATGCTGAACACGCAGGTAGTTGAGAAATTATTTCTTTGATTATCAAAATATGAAAAATTAAGTAAATTTCATAGAGTACAATTTCTAAATAAACATTATTTAATTGTTTATCACTGGCTTCGATAGGGGTATTCATCTGTATTGATGTCGCTAGATCTATCGAAGCGTGATCAGTCAAGCGTCTCTAATCCCCAAACAGACCAGGAAATTTACGTGGTGACTGCCTCAGGCAGTCAAGGTGTGAATGGCTTATTATTTTGAGAATCACTATTGAATAATTAGGGGTTTATTACGTTTTCGTCGGAATTTTTACAACGTAATACCGAGTCCCGGCATCTTAGGACAACGTAATAACGAGGTCTATTTTATATAGGTTTGTTAAGAAATGGTTTTGTGCTTTGAAATTCCAACGTAATATGCGGACTAACGTATTAAAGGGGGAACGTAATAACGGGGTTCCACTGTACCAGTAGATACAAGTATATTATTTATATTAACATGACAATGACATATATATACACGCATAATGGAGGCATCAGACTCCACACTATTTTCTCCAACACACTATATATTCCAACAAAATATTTGTTTCCCAGTGCATGTTGGATTAGGTTTCATAGTACCACAATGAGACGTCAGGCTGGGTGTCTTAAAGAACCAGGGTTTATTTTAATGCACGAAATAGCCTTGTTAATTTCTGTCATATGTTCACAACACTGTTCCTTGTTTGAAGCTCATATACATATAGGCGGATGTTATGTACTGTAAGTCTTAGTTTTCCTCTTTAAAGATAATCCCTAAAAATGTTTTAAAAAGCTATGAAAAATGGAAGGGTATAGATATCAGTTTTAGTGTGCTAAAACAGTGTGCTAAAAAAATTCTTCCTAGTTATAATTTGTAAAGATAACAGAAGCAAAAGCATTGGAAATGTAAATATTGTTAAATGTGTGATATTTCATCTTTCTCTTTTTAACTAGTTCAACTTTTTGTATCGGTTAGTTGTATCCGGCATGTCAATTGTGGTCGATGCTTTACAGTTAAAAACTGCTGTGGTAATAAGTACTCAAGTGACCTTGCTTTTCTTTGCTTTTTAGCTTTAATCACTTGTTTTTTAGGTCACCTGAGTAAAACTCAGGTGACATATTGCAATACGCCAGTTTCGAGATACGAACTCTTCTGTGTAGGAGGAGCATTTAGTGGAACTTTGAATGACTAAGTGGGACAGAGTGGACCTACAGTCAGCGAGGAAGACGATGAAATGTATTAAAAGCATCTTCTCTTTTGATATGTAAATGTGGGAAATACAAAATACTATCGATAGAAATGTTTTACTAAAGTGAAAACATAAAAACAATGTCATATTTGCAAGTAATATCTTAGATATGGTACTTATGACCAACGAAATAACGTGATATGATAAGAATTCTATGTATTTAATTATTCCCTAAATACTTATAACTTACTTTGTTTGTGTATCAGTCGAATTCGGGTTATCAAACAGTGTATGAGAAACTTACTGAGTACATTCACTTACGCAGTGATGAATATTAGTCCCACTCCCGCATGTAAACAAATTGTTTCGCGCCTCACTTATATACGAGAGTTATCCAAAGGGAAAAAACTCGGGTTTATCTCGAAACCGGCGTATTGGTTGTCATCCGTCCGTTAACAATTGAACTTTTTTAACTTCTTCTTGATAACTACCAGTCCAATTCTTTTCATATTTGGCATGAAGCGTCTTTGGGACAAGGGGGACATAAATTGTAAATTTCAGGACTCCAACACCCCTGGGGTCCTAGGGGTGGAGGAAAACTGCCCAAAATTGACCAATTTTCAAAAATCTTCTTCTCAACAACCGCACATGTGTAAGAAAAACTAAATGCATAGTGATGTAGAGCAGGAAGGCCTCTACCAAAATTGTAAATTTCATGATCTCTGGGGTAGGGGTACTGACCCCAGGGTGGGGCCTAACTTGGTATATAGTGTTTATGTGTAAAACACTTAAATAACATCTTTAGTGCTGTTGATACTAAATTGAAACTAAATAGATATTCAGAAAGAATAGGGTGTGGCCAAAATAGTCAGTTATTAAATACCAAAGTTGCTATAATTGTTGTCAAAACAGGACAGGCCTTTAATTCAGGCTACATGTATACATTGTAGGTAATTGAAAGAACGATACTTGAGATAACTTACGATGATCTGCGAAAATAGAATGAGTGAAACAAAACAAAAAATACGAGAAATAAACAATTTTTTTTTTCAAGTACTTGGTTACTGATTTTAGTAATCGATACTCGGACCTTCCGACGAGTACTCGAGTAACCAGTTACTCGTTGACAACCCTAATATATATATATATATATATATATAAGTAAGAGGACTTTGATATTTAGCGGTGTACTCCTATAGTGGCATGGTATCATGTCTTATGTACCTTTATCAATTACCTTTACCCACTTATGGAATGTCTCAGAGCTTTGATGTCTAGCATGTACAACCTCTATGATAACCTCTATGATAAAGCCTTTCAAATGGTTTCACAATTGACAACTTTATTTCTTTACTTCAACCTATGATTCACTGATCAAAAACTTTAACATTACTTAAATTTCTCACTTATGAGCAAGATGTTTCTGATATTTAGTGGGTGTAATCCTTATGACAATTTTAAGTCCATTCCTATAGTGCAAAAGTACTCATTGGAATTTTCTTATGTAGGCTGTGATACCGGAGGCTTTATATTGCACAAACTCAGCTTGTTTATTTTCTGGTTTCTTCTTTTTAGGTGCAGGCCACACACCCTTACACAAATGAAGATGAGGATGAATTGTCATTTGAGACGGGAGAGATTATTTATGTAATTCCATTTGATAACCCTGAAGATCAGGCAAGTAGGAGTTTTATATACCATGCAATGTTTTAAAGTGAGTAGATTAACGATCAATAGTGTATCTTGAATTTTTGTTATGCTCTCTGCAGTGTACAGGGGCAAATTGGTACTTTAAAAATAATTGCAAAAAATGATTTTTCATTGTGGAGGGTTATACAACAGAGTAATCCACGGTTAAACTTCAGCCCTAGAGTAAACCACGGTCAAACTTCAGCCATAGTTGTTCATCAGAATGTACAACAGTAAACCACGGTCAAACTTCAGCCCTAGTTGTTCATCAGAATGTACAACAGTAAATCACGTTCAAACTTCAGCCCTAGTCGTTCATCAGAATGCTACAAAGAGAAGCTGCAGTCTCCCTAATCAGGACTCCGAGTATTTACATGTATAAACACTCATGACATAGAACTGACCTTCACTCCGGGTATTTACATGTATAAACACTCATGACAAAGAACTGACCTTCACTCCGGGTATTTACATGTATAAACACTCATGACATAGAACTGACCTTCACTCCGGGTATTTACATGTATAAACACTCATGACATAGAACTGACCTTCACTCCGGGTATTTACATGTATAAACACTCATGACATAGAACTGACCTTCACTCCGGGTATTTACATGTATAAACACTCATGACATAGAACTGACCTTCACTCCGAGTATTTACATGTATAAACACTCATGACATAGAACTGACCTTCACTCCGGGTATTTACATGTATAAACACTCATGACATAGAACTGACCTTCACTCCGGGTATTTACATGTATAAACACTCATGACATAGAACTGACCTTCACTCCGGGTATTTACATGTATAAACACTCATGACATAGAACTGACCTTCACTCCGGGTATTTACATGTATAAACACTCATGACATAGAACTGACCTTCACTCCGGGTATTAACATGTATAAACACTCGTGACATAGAACTGACCTTCACTCCGGGTATTTACATGTATAAACACTCATGACATAGAACTGACCTTCACTCCGGGTATTTACATGTATAAACACTCATGACATAGAACTGACCTTCATCCTGATTTAAACTCTTATTATGTATTTGCCATTTAAATACCTGTAGGATTCCCCAGTACTAAGGGCAAGCCTTTCACTCAGAAAACAAAGAAGTTTATCGTTAGCAGCCTTGATTAATAAAACATGTATCGTGCTGTATTTGACGTGTTTGTTGTGAGTCCCATTCGCATCTAGGACAAGAAGTCGTTTACATTGACATAAACAAACTAAACAGTGTCCAGGTTGGAAGCTGATTTCAAATTCAGCACATTGTAATGAACAAAAATTTGACATAAAGCATATGAGACTAAAAGTGTTTCAATTAAGAAAAAATAATCTCCTGAAGAGCAACACGACCATGATTAGTCATACTAATAAAAAAAAGTTATAAACAATGATCAATCTCATAAATCCCATAAAAGATACAAAATAAGAGAATGGCAAACACAGACCCCAATGGACACACCAGAGGTGTTATCAGGTGCCTATAAGGGAGAGTAAGCTTCTCCTATTGACTGGTCACACATGCGTTGAGCCCTCTGTCATGATCAGTTAAACAGATTCATCTGTAGTCAAAATTAGTGTGTAAAAAACATCCTAGCAATTGATATGAAACACCTCAGACAGTATTCGACTTAACAACAGGTTGTATTTGATATGAAACACCTCGGACAGTATTCGACTTAACGACAGGTACGTGTATTTGCGAATAAGATCATTATAATGACCATAGAATTTGTAAAAATCTGACTTCAAATGAGACTATTGAAATCCCTGTAACATCAACTTATTTGTCAGTAGCCTGTCTCAATTTAAAAAATTATCATGTGCAGAACATACTCTCACAGATCAAATCAGTTAAGAGACATAAGCACTATAATTATGCTGGTCAGGTGATAATGGAATATTGCAACATAAATTTGGGAAGTTGACGATGGAGAAGCTGAAGCCATCTCATTTGTCTAAAAGTAGAGTTGTTAGTTTGCCATTTCAATAAAATATCCAAGCATGAAGCAGATATGGAAGACTCTATGGTGTCTCATATTTCAAATTCACTATTGAATTGACATACATGTATGAATGAAAAGATATGCAAGCATCCTCAGGAAGTGCATTGGGGGAGGGGGGTGTTAGAATGGGGTCTCAATAGTGGATCAAAGTTAATTAACATAAAAATATATAGAAGATTTTGTTAGGAATATATTATTTTGAAGAAAATTTGAAAAATATTTCAAGAACAAGAGGTCCATGATTATAGTACACTGTCATTCTCAGGTAGAGCAGATTCAGGTTTGTTTGTACCATGGTCCCAGGAAGTATTGTAAGGTGAGGCCACAATAGGGGATGAAAATTATATTACTATAGGTCATCTGAGTCACACAGGCAACATATTGCTGTTTGTTTGCGTCATTATGTTTTGAACATTTTTAACGTTTTGATAACTACCATTCTAATTTTTGTTAACTTTGGTATGAAGCATCTTTGGGACAAGGAGGACATAAATTGTAAATTTCAGGATTCCTGCACCCCTTGGGCTTAGGGGCGAAGCAAACTCTTGACCATTTTCAAAATCTTTTTCTATGCTATGTACTGCACATCTGTAAATTAGAAAAATTAAATGTATATAGTCAAATAGAGCAGGAATTAAGTCCTCTACCAAAAAAGTAAATTTCATGACCTCAGGGTAAAGGTTTTGACTCCAGGGCAGAGTCAATATTGGCATATAGTGTTTATGTGTAAAACATTTAAATAATAACATCTTCTTTAATGCTATTGATACTAAATGGAAACCAAATGGATATTTAGAAGGAGCATGTACCGAAATTGGAAATCTCATGATTTCAGGGTTGGTTCAAAATTATCCTGTCTTTATCATTTGAAAGACTTCTGCTTTATCGCAATTCACCTTTGAATTAGAACGCTTTGGCCGATATAGTATTGCGTTGTGTGACGACACAATTGAATCTGTTTGTAATACAATTGCGAAATGCAACAGAAACTCTCATTGGTCCATATGTATAAGTCCGCCCAAATTCCCTTATACGGGAGTAGTCAGCATTTGAAAACATGACGGCTAGATGGAAAAAAAACTTCAAAGGAAGGAAGAGAAAAAGTTGTATTCTTGTGTTGTTGTCTCATAAATTTAATATCAAAAAAATTCCTAACATATTTTCCTACTATACTTGTGTCCAAACATAACTTCAAATATTTATTAAAGCCCCATACGACCCAAAAATCTCGATCACAGCTTTTGATGGAAATCGAGTTCGTAGACGTAGCCATGTTAGGTATAGCCAGTCAATTCAAATCCCAGTTCATTTCCATACTGGCACAATAGCGTCTAGATGTGTACTAATACCCCACAAATATTTTAGCTAAATAGTTTAAATAATATACCACCCCAGTCCTATTAAATGATAATTATTCAAATAGCTAAACTCACAGCAATGCGGCTTTCATCAGTCATGGGCGGCTGTGCCGGCCGGTATCCATCTAATGAGCTTATGTAGCATTTTCGTTAATCAAGAGCTTATTTTACCTTTACAAAAACTGGTACAAAAAATGTTAATTTCTATTCAATGTTCATGTTGATAATAAATGAAGAGCGAATACATAACTTACAACCAATTTTATGAATACATACCAATAGCAATGGCTACGTCAACAAATGAAATCATTTGAAGCTGCGAGTTTTCGGGTCGTGTGTGGTTTTAATGAATATTTGAAGGTATGTTTGGACACAAGTATATAGTAGGAAAATATGTTAAGATTTTTTTATATTGGGTTTATGAGACAGCAACACAAAATACACCGATATCAGGCCTCAACCGTCCGCAGCTTTTTGTGACCCGTAAATGGAAGGTTTTTATAAGAGGTGGATCTTTTTAGAAAGCTATAGTTCTCCAGCTACACTGAATCCGCTCGAGAACGTGGGCGGGCTGTAATCGGCCAATGAAAACTCTTGTTGTATTACATCAAACATGTCATTCAAATTGTTCAATCGTCTCATTCAATTGTGTCGTCACACAACGCAATACTATATCGGGTAAAGCGTTCTAATTCAAGGGTGAATTGCGATAATTTTACTGATACTATATAAAACTAAATTTACCAAAATTGAAGTCCATTTGTTTGGAAAAAATAATAATTATTCAGAAAAAATGAAAGACATGAAGATTTTCCATTAATATACAGTAAAATATCTGTATCTCGAATACCCCGTTTGAGTCGAAATCGACAGCCGGTCCCGGCCGTTTTCCCTATATACATGATTAAAAAAAACTTCTGATATTTCGAATACGGTAATCTCGAATACTCTGCTTATTTCGAAGTATTTTCAAGGTCCCATACCCCAAATTCACCTGGTTTATCTCGAAATACAGTCAATTTTCTGCTCTGCTTACCATACCTGGTGTCATTGAGTCACACATTCACGCCCGCGGCTACACCAATTATAATTAATGACCGCTAATCCACGCTCACTTTTACCGAGTAGACCCAGATCACCATAAATGGTTCTACAGCTTGGGTGATTAGTGAAGCCTTCCAACATTACGGCTAAAGTTCACCGCCAATTATGAACTAACACACCCGATTCCAGGGATGGTGTTTTGAATGACACACGCTATATCATTAACATGTGGGTTAGATAAATGCACAAAATCGTCAAAAGTATGCTTGAAGGTAATGCTCTTATTAACGATAATGCATTTAATAATACACACTTCATCATTAAAACTAGTACAGAGAAAACACGAAAATTTATTTAATAAACATTTAAAAGTTGTTTTTTTTTAAATCCGTCTTTTTTGTTTCTTACGTGATAGGTTCTTTCATTACAACGCAATAACTACATCCCAGTCGAGCCTGGGCATCAGTAAACTTAAATTTAGTAAGCATACAGGCCTGATCATCTTAATTTTGAAACACATTGTGAATTCAATTGGATGTTTATATATACTACTCAAAATTTGATAAGGATCATAGATATTTTTCTGTTTAAAAAATTAATAACTGCATAACTGGCAATATTGTGTCCAAGTGAAATCAAAAACGTCTTCAACAAACTTGCACGTGCATTTCATGCCATGGGAAATGTGTTTCTCATCACAGTTTATGCTTTTGCTACCATTGTACGATTTTCACTCAGGCATAAGTGTCTGATTCTTTCTAAAATTTCAAACTCACTTGAGTGTTTACACTACGTTTATCAACACAATGCCCCCTCAACGTGTAAGGCGTCGCCTGACGACAGAACAACTGGGCAGATGTATTGGAATGCTTGACGCTGGCTATTCACAACGTGACGTTGCAAATGCACTAAACGTCAGCCAGAGCGTTGTAAACAGGGCCTGGAACCGACAGCAAACTTTTAGTACAGCAGTACACCGACATGGGGGTGGTCGTCAGAGGTCGACAACCCAACGCCAAGACCATTTTCTGGCTCTTCAGGCACGACGCCATCCCTTCTGGACAGCAACCAGCCTACGTAATGACCTCCTGAACGCCTCGGGGGTAAATGTGTCCACTCAGACGATACGGAATTGGCTTCACAATGCAGGTCTCAACTCAAGAAGGGCATGCGTCCGAGTCCCTCTGACTGTTCGACACCGGCGGGAGCGATTGGACTGGACTGAAGATCATGTCACTTGAACACAGAACGATTGGGTTCAAGTTCTGATCACCGATGAGTCCAGGTATTGTTTGGACTTAACAGACAGGAGGCATCGAGTGTGGCGACAACAACGTGAATGTTTCCATGATGCCAACATCAGTGAACATGACCGTTATGGTGGTGGTTCCATCATGGTCTGGGGTGGAATCAGCAGGGATGGAAGAACAGATCTTCATGTCCTGGAGAGAGGAACAATGACGGGGGTGCGGTACCGGGATGAGATCCTCGATGTTTACGTCAGACCCTACGCTGGTGCTGTTGGCCCTGAGTTCATCCTGATGGATGATAACGCCCGTCCTCATCGCACCAGGGTGGTGGAGCAGTACCTTCAGCAGGAGACAATTGTCTGTATGGACTGGCCAGCGCGCTCGCCGGACTTGAACCCGATTGAGCATGTATGGAACATGCTGCAGGTTGCCCTTTCACGCCATAGAGCACAACCCATGACTTTGGCAGAGCTATGAAACGCCCTCGTGGAAGAGTGGAACAACCTTCCCATGGGAAACATCCGGGTGCTTATTGACAGCATGGCTCGACGTT
>NC_079169.1:37812008-37854508 GCF_947568905.1 Ostrea edulis
CTGTCAAAGATATGATTTTGATGCAAGTTGATGTTCAGAGTTTCTGCAACACATTCATGAATACTAAGATATTTGGGTGCATGTGGGAAATAGAATTGAGAATTGAAATGGGCATGAAAATACGCTGGCCCATTTGTAGTGTGTTTTCCCCCAATATCTGGAGTTGCTGCCCAAATTTGTGGTGGAAAAAGATCTAAAATCACCTGAGTTGAACTTGCTGCCTCAGGTAAATTGCGGAAATGTAATGCTTGGGTACAATAATAGCTGTATATATATATTTTTTTTTTTTTCTTTTTTTTTTTTTGCCGGAAACGTAACAACGCTTTTTGTGTAAAAGTAAAAATAGCATTTTTCAAACTTTGTGTGAAAAGTAATACGCCCAAAATTTGACCATTAGTTTGTGGAAATCAGTGGCACATGGCATTATGTGGGGTGTTAATTTAGGGAGAAATGTGTTCTCTAGGATTTTCAGGTGATAAGTGGGGATGGCATTATAAAGGGGGATGTAAAAAAAATAGAGGGAGCACTGTATATTTTAATCAATTTATAAATCTAAATAGCTCAGTTGGCAACACTAACACTAAATATGATATCAAAACCAAAACGTCACACATAGACTCGGAGGTCTCTGCTGAAAATTGCTCCACTAAATTTACCAATTGGAAGCAAAAAAATGAAGAATATTTGTTCAATTTCAGGATGAAGGTTGGGTCTTGGGGCAGAAGAAATCAGATGGAAAAAAAGGAGTTTTTCCTCTCAACTTCACAAAGAAACTGTAACCATTCGTCTAGAGTGGAGACGTCTCAGCATTCCATTGGAACACAAGTCACACAGCATCTGGTCAGAGGAAGCAGTGCATCCATTTGTTAACTCGTAGTTTGAGATCTGAATCTAAAACAGCATTGGATTAATATGTTAATATTTGTGCAATGATTTTGATTGGATAATGCAATTTTTTTTATTGATCCTCTTGAATATAGATTTATGAATTTTTTTTAAATTTAATGTAAACCCCCCCCCCCCCCCCCCCCCCCCCCTTATGCCACCCCCTAATTGTATTGTTGAAAGTCTGACTGATTTTTGGGGTTTTCTGTCTTGATATAATGCCAAGCATTATATCGTTTATGTTTTTGTAGATTAAACATAGTAGATCAATACCCTAAGTAACATGATCTGTAATGTACGTAAGAGGGGGACATACCTGTATGTTACATGCTTGAGTGACTATGTCTAGACTTTCTTTTTTAAGTAATGGTTTGCTGTGAAAGTTTTTACAGTTCATTTTGCTCGAATGCTTAAATTCATTGAGGAGCAAATTGTGCAAGTTTAGCAAATAGATACATATATTTTCTGTAATACTTACACTCATAAGCTTAGGTGGGGCACATCATCCATACCTTTGGTGTGGTAGCGCAGCAAAAATTCTCACTGAACAAATTCTAGTGAACAAAGGTTTTAGAATATTTCTTTCTGTAATCAGATGCAAGTAAAAAATCAAAAGCATTTTCAAAAAGTGTGCAATCTTTTTCCTTCTGTCAACTTGTGCCATTCAGATGTGACTGTTCTTTTTCTGTGTTCAGTTAGTATGTTCCCGGTTTTCCCACTGTGCATTTGGTATAATTCATGTGTCTGTTTGTCTAAGATTGTATAGGTGATGGGTGCCTGGAAGGAACTCCGACATTCCACTACTGGGGGAATAGTTTTTTGTGTTTTGTATTATTTTTTAACTATACAAACTTATCCTGTTTGATTTGTTTTTAAAGGTTCATTAAAATAAGTACTGGTTTCTTTTTAAATATTTCTGCTTGAAGTAAGTTTTACTAAACTTTATAATGCAATACTCATGTATGTAGCAGAGTTAAGATATACTCAAATCTGGATGGGGTATTGTAAGTTATAAAAAAAGTTATGATAAATTTGGTGAATACATATAACTGTTTTTAAGTTACTATACAGGTAGTGCATGTGTATACAGTGTACTGATTGTTAATTTTTATTATGACCACACATACATGTAGTACAATGTGTATTAATGATATGTAAGTGTAAAATGTCCTTTTTATGTGTAATGTAATTGTGTAAATTATAAATCATATGAAAGATTATTTTTATAACCAAGAAAACACGAATAGGTGATTCTCAATACTGTAATTTAAAACCACCTTTTGTATCTGGTTACCAAGACAATATTGGGATGGTGAATATTCATGACTGAGGAAGCATTCGCGATACACAGTTCATTGATTTTGAGAGACAGATTTCTGAGAAAATATCAAATGTGGATGATGTTTGTGTTAAAACTTAGTTAACGATGTATATCATGTACAGTATATTGATAGAGTAGGTGACTCTAGCAGTTATTCAAAATTTCTGTTAGTCTAGTGCAAATACAGTTCTTAAATACTCAGGAATTATATGGGTACAGTAAGCCTTTTGTATATTTAAACATTTACAAGTTGTGATAAGTCTAAAGCACAAAACGCAATATTAGAGATGCTTGAATCTTAAGGCAGTATTTGTTTTTTCTTTACCATTATTAAATTGCAAAAGCTACCAGTTTGTTGTGCAAAAACCTGGTGTTGTTTGAATTTTGGTACTATACATTCCTCCTGAATCACAAAGAAAATTGGTAGGCTCAAATCCAGAAGCTCCGAGACCATAAAACAGATGTACTCAAATCTCATTTCGGTATAGTAAAACATCCTTATAGTGAAGTACTGGTGACAAACAATTACAGTAAAACACGCTTATAGTGAAGTGATGGGGACAAACAATTACAGTAAAACATGTTTATAGTGAAGTACTGGGGACAAACAATTACAGTAAAACACGCTTATAGTGAAGTGCTGGTGACAAACAATTACAGTAAAACACGCTTATAGGGAAGTGCTGGGGACAAACAATTACAGTAAATCATGCTTACAGTGAAGTGCTGGGGACAAATATAAACATAATTTGTTATATACAATGAAGTCATAGCAT
Source organism: Ostrea edulis (assembly GCF_947568905.1). Taxonomy (NCBI): domain Eukaryota; kingdom Metazoa; phylum Mollusca; class Bivalvia; order Ostreida; family Ostreidae; genus Ostrea; species Ostrea edulis. The sequence goes on from NC_079169.1 coordinate 37,814,991, forward strand.
GTTTTAAACCTACGGGAAATGAAAATTACTTCACTGTAAGATTGAATTCATTAAAAGTGTTTTCTCTATTATCATGTTTTACTGTAATCATTATAATTGTGTTCGCTGTAACTATGTTTTTACTTTAAGCAAGAATTCATGTGAAGTGTGTTCTTCGCTGTAACTGTGCTTTACTGTATCAGATACAGTGAACTCTGAGACGGAGGTCAAAGTTGAGTTTATGTCTGTTTGATGGCACCAGATCCACATTTATATGTGTATGGTTTGATTTTTTTTTTAAATATCTGTTTTTACATTAGATCCTTTAATAGTGAAGTCAGGATGAAATTCATGTAAAATGAAAGGAAGTGAATTTTTTACTATATTTGGATTTTAATAAGATATGTGGCAGCCTAGGAAATGTTTGATCTGGTGATACAATTACCATGTCTTATTTTGAAAAATCATTTTCTTTACTTCACACCGTTTTTCCACGTTGGTAAAGAAAGTTATTTTATCAAGTAGGATGCAGAAATTTTCTTGGGTTTATGGTGCTTTTCATAATCATTTCTTTTCATTGTCTTTAATTGCTCTGATCAGTAAAAGTTTATTATAAGCCTACAGCTAAATTGTCAACGTAATGATACTTTATGAAAAGTCAGGATTGATCAGGCAGTAAAATAGTTTGAATGCCAGGATTTTTCATCAAAACTTTTGTTCGTCTCATGTCAAATTTAGTATCATAGGTTCAATAACACATTTATTGGTAAGTTAATGAAGAAACTAAAAATGCTATCATTTTCCGAAGCAAACTGCAGAATTTGGAACAATAAATAGGGACCATTATCAATCAGTCTTTCTCCTTTTTTCAATTTAAAATATTAAGTTTTAAAAATAATTCTGATTGAAAACGTAACACAGGTTTATAACTATACATAATGAAAGTTGTCCATTAAATCCATACATAGCAAAGTTCTACTTTGCATTTGTTGAAAAAGTAGCCATATTATTTAAACATGCTAAATATTTTTGTCCAATTTTCATTTTAAAATGGTGCAAGAGTGAGGTTTTTTGGAAAATAACAAAACTAGTTTACTCTGTGATAAAAGCATCTGCTACATATATAAAAAGAAATGAAAATCAAAACTAAATGTTTCAGGCTTTATTATTTTAGTGAAAGTGAGGCAAGAATTTATTCAATACACATTGTATGTCTTGCAAAATTAAAATTTTATTTTTTATACGAAAGGTGATGGATTTCATTGCATGCATGGTCAATGAATGCTATGTCCTGTTGTTTGAGTGTAGAATTAAAGATAGCAGTGCAAAGCTGGAGTAAAATTTGTGATCCTCTCCATTACAGTAAACTACATTCCCTTAATGCAGTCTTTCAGATTGTCTAGAATTTATTATGTGTTATGCAGTCAGTAAAGAAATGTTGATTTTATGACAATGATGTCACCGCAGCTGTGTTTTGAATGGGTTTTTTAAATCCAAGATGAATGATGTTTGTTCAATGTTATATCTGTATAAAATTGTATAGTATTTTTATGTATAATCACATTCCCAAAATTAAATTTTGATGAACTAGTTTACAATGGTTTGAAATTGGTGCCTCATGTCTACCATGCATCATGATATTTACTCAAACTTATATATAAAGGCAATATGTATGATGTATTTGTTTTGCTTATATTTGGGTGTGTTCCCATATATTAAATATACAATATTAAATCTTATGTTTATTTCTGTTTGAGTTCTGTTGTATTTGGCTCTGTTGATAGAGTGTTCCCTCCAAGGCCGGGGGTTGTGAGTGCGAGCCCAAGCCTATTTCTGAGCGATGCTAATCTGCTTTGCAGTTATTGTTTAAGTATGCTCCTATATGTCTAATCAATGGGTTGAAATTTTCAACATTGTTTAGAGGTAGATCTGCATACCACGTGAAATAACGTTAGAAACATTATTCATGAGTCACGAACGTTATCATACGTTTAACGAACCCGATGCCTTTTTGGTGAATGTGAAAATACCTGACCATTAGGACTGATTGTTTGAAAGCAAACAAAAAAAAATTTACATTAAAAAAGAACAACTGAATCGCAATATTACAAGAGGCCCAAGGGCCACATCACTCACCTGAGTTATCTGAAGACTTTCCATAAATATTTACATTTAAAACCGTAGTCCGTATTGTGGCCCAAACCTACCACTGGAGACCATGATTTTTTCAAACTTGAATCTGCACTATGTCAGGAAGCTTTCATGTAAATCTCAGTTCCTCTGGCCCATTGGTTCTTGAGAGGATGATTGGGGGGGGGGGGGGGGGGGGGGGGGGCATGATTTGAACAAACTTTGATCTGCACTATGTCAGGAAGCTTTCATATAAATTTCAGCTCTTCTGGCTCATTGGTTCTTAAGAAGATTTGTAAAGATTTTCCCTACATTTTTCTATGTAAAACTTTGATTCCCTATCGTGGCCCCAAACTACCCCCAGGGGCCATTATTTGAACAAACTTGATTCTGCATTATGTCAGGAAGCTTTCATAAAAATCTCAGCTCTTCTGGGTCATTAGTTCTTGAGAAGATTTTTAAAGATTTCCCCTTTATATTTCTTTTTAAAACTTCATCCCCTATTGTGGCCCCAACCTATCCCCGGGGGCCATGATTTAAACAAACTTGAATCTGCACAATGTCAGGAAGCTTTCATGAAAATTTCAGCTCCTCTGGCCCACTGGTTCTTGAGAAGAAGATTTTTAAATGACCCCACCCTATTTTTGCATTTTTGTGATTATCTCCTCTTTGAAGTGGCCATGGTCCTTCATTTGAACAAACTTGAAAGCCCTTTACCCAAGGATGCTTTTGGCCAAGTTTGGTTATAATTGGCCCAGTGGTTCTGGAGAAGAAGATGAAAATGTGAAAAGTTTACAACGACACCGACAAACAACAGGTGAGCTAAAAAAAAAAAGCCAGTGTTGTATAATAAGCTTTCCCCATTCCCTGAAAAAATGGTTATATACTACCAGTGGGGGAAAGCCACTATATAGTAGATCTACCCCTATAGCAGGGCTACCACCTCATGGTTTTGGTTTTGATTTTAAACAACAAATATTGATATTGCATAGATATGAGTATAGAAAAGTGTATGTTGCCAATAGTTTTTTTAAAATGTAGATATTTGTATTATCATAGAGACAAATTTTAGAGATATGCTTTACGGTATTACTGAGAAAGTATACCACACGGAATTTTTTTTTTTTAAATCATTAAAAGTGGGAAACAGAGTAAGTCCACTTACAATGTATCGGAATAAATATTTATGTCCAACGATATTCTGCAGTCTTATCTTAAATTAACTAGAGGCCCACAGGCCTTGACGGTCACCGGAGTTCATGCATGGACCTGCCTGAAAGGGTTTTATTTGCAAAATCCCCTCAAAGCCTTAATACAATTGAAATATTTGGTAGACTGTATTTTTACCTTTTTACAAAAGCATTCATTATATCAATACATTTTGGTAGATTGATTGATGGAATATCAGACCCCCCCCCCCCCCCTCCAGCAAAGTCTTTCCTCAAAGTAGTAGGCAGCATCTTGATCACCTCATCTTTTTAATCGCTGGGCGCGCATGCGCCAGCAATTATTAGGAGGGTACTCAAAAGTCTTCCAGTCAACATCACCTATCGGCAAATTTACAAAGTATTCAACTTACTGTGCGACTACATATGCTAGAAGTGGTGTTAATCAAATGTGGATTCTAAAAAATTCTAAAGAACTTTTGGTAAACTTGAAATCGCAGAATTTTCCCCATATCAATAACATTAAAACCTATGACTTTTCAACACTATACACGACCATTCCTCACGATAAATTAAAGACTAGACTTTTTGACATCATAGACAGTTGCTTCTTCAACAAAAACGAAAAACGGAAATATTCATATCTAGTGATCAGTCATTCAAAAACTTGTACTTTGTTAAACACCACTCTGATTCCACGCACAAGTACTCTGAAGTTGAAATAAAAAATATGCTAGAGTTCCTCATTGACAATATCTTCATGGTCTTTGGTGATTAGGTCTTCCAACAGTCTGTTGGAATTCCCATGGGCACGAATTGTGCTCCTTTGTTAGCTGACCTGTTTCTATATTCACATCAAGCAGAATTTATTCAAAAACTTCTACGCGAGAAGAAAAAATCTCTCGCTGTGGCCTTCAATTCGACATTTAGATATATCGATGACATTTTGTCTATTAACAACAATAGCCTTCATTCATATGTCGATTTGATATATCCCTGTGAGCTAGAAATAAAGGACACCACAGAGTCGCCCACTTCTGCTTCATACTTAGATATTTTATTGAAAGTAGACATTCACGGCAAACTGACAACTGTATGACAAACGGGATGATTTCAGCTTCTCCATCGTCAACTTCCCATATTTATGTAGCAATATTCCATTATCACCTGCATATGGTGTTTATATATCTCAACTGATTCGATATGCAAGAGCTTGTTCTGCGTATAGTCAGTTTTTAAATCGAGGTGAGCTACCGACAAACGAGTTGATGGTACAGGGGTTTCAACGGTCTCGATTGAAGTCAGCATTTCGCAAATTCTAAGGTCGTTATAACGATCTAGTTCGTCAATACAACCTCGCATTGGGTCAAATGCTGTCTGACATGTTTCATACCGATTGTTAAGCCGTTCTTGGCACACTGATTTTGACTGCGGATAACTTCGTTTACCTGATCACGATATCAGGTTCACGGCGGGTGTGACCGGTCAACAGGGGATGCTTACTCCTCCTAGGCACCTGATCCCACCTCTGGTGTGTCCAGGGGTCCGTATTTGCCCAACTATCTATTGTATTGCTTATAGGAGTTATGAGATTGATCACTGTTCGTTATTTTCACCTCGCATTCAGAACAGTGTAAGGAACAATAACTCTGTGTAGACATTAAAAATGTCCTCATGCAATGCGCTTCTGTCAAAATACCGACGCAGTATCATATATTTCTTAATGTATTTAGAATAATCTTGTGCTGCAATAGCAAACAAATGTTTTGTGACACGTTTTGAAACGCGTAGCGTAGGATATGACATCCGCGTGGGTTGGAAGAGACCGCGTGGTTTGACTCATCAGGTGTTGCTAAAACGTGGAATGGAAAATGGAACGACTCGAACGTAAAATGCTAAGCTGATATTACGGGGGTGATCGGCAATTTGTAAAATCAAAAGGCTTACTGTATTAGGAACGAGGGCAGCAGAAATTTCATTGAAAACGGGAAGTCATCCTTATGTTCCGACGTTTCATATACTTCATAAGTTATACATATAATAATACTTGCATGATATATGCATACATCGTAATAACGTAACTATCTAAGCAAGCGCTTGTGTATACTACCACTTTTCCCGTAGTTGTCATTTTCTGACACCTCTCTCCCAACGATTGTGACAATATGTTGTTTCACAAGTATAAAGAAAATTGAAAATAAAACACTGAGAAAACAAATAACCTTTGGAATCTTATCATTTCTTCTCTGGTATTCTCCTATAGAAATGATATTACGAGCCTATCCAATTAATGAGAGATTTTCATTCCCCTGAAAACATCATTGAAAAGATAAAGTTACAATGGCGACCTCTTTTTCTGTTCTTCAGCTGTTGTTTTGCTCTCTCCCTTTTCTTGTGAAAATGTTATCTTATTCTTTCCATTCTCTGTCCACATATATTGCTCTTATAGTGCCGCAATTACAATATTCTTGTAAAACACTTTTTAAAGTTTTTTAATTGGCATTAAACGTAAAGTTAATGCGAATTAAATCTGAACCGCGTTCTCACGGAAATTTTAATGCGCATCGGTGTGGACGCGGCATAATTAATCAATTTATGTTGCAGAATATTTTAAGAAGATTTGCTTTTACCACTTGTAAAGAAATTCCTGAAATTTTGATTTTAATGAAATTAATTTAATGTATTTGCCGGATTTAAAAAAAAAAATCTTAGCTGCATCTATTATTTTAAATCCCCATTAATCGTGTGTAAAAAAAATTAATCATTGGTTGCCTTTTGAAGCATTTCATTAACGGTTTACAATAGTCTTGCAACCCAGTGTTGACTGAGGTATTAGCGAGCAGCTACATACATAATGAGTTTTTCACTCCACCACCCTCCTTGAAAAACAAATGAATAAAGGATGAAACGAAAAACAAATTGATCCGAATACTAGTAATTGAGTGCTGTGAGTGATTTGGAAATTTTTTCAAATGAATACAGACTGGTCACTGCGTCATATATCGTTATATTTCTTTCAGAAATCAGAATTTTATATATCAAATCGAGAAAACTTTCTTTGAAAATATATTATCATGTAGAACACAGCACAATGTTTCAAGTTTGTCTTTTAAAAAATCATATGACTTCGCTGCATTTGTCATTTCTATTCATCCATTTTGACGAGATTATCAACTTTGATCGCGAAATTTTATGAAGACAGAAAAAATAAGCACCCTTTTCCCCTTGACGGCAGTGTCCTTTTAAATTGTGTCGGCTGTTCTTTGAAACGAGGATAGTTCAAGGTTTAACTACTACCCAGACCTCCATTCTTTCCAGTCTTTACTGAAGACAGATTGAAGCATGATGTGGAGAATGACTGTGATTAAAGGACACATCTCATGTTTTCAAAGTATATTATATACGTGCTAGATATTCCTCATTAAAACGTAGACTTACAGGTTAGTTATATTATATACGTGCTAGATATTCCTCATTAAAACGTAGAGTTACAGGTTAGTTTTGTTATTGTTTTTGTTTGTTTGTATTTTTACCGTGTGTGTTTAATTATAATTTATATTTTTTAATACAGTGGTATTTGATGCTCACAATGCTTTTTGTTTGAAAAGTTTCGAATTGTATAGACTGCGCTAATTGCTGAATGTATGCACTCTATATTATTAGTGTTATGGCATAGGGAATTTTAATACATCGTGCAAAATAATTGAATAACATATTATTTTCATTGATATAAATTAATGTGCATTGATTTTCATTAATGCCTGTATAAAGACAAAATCTACCTGCTATGTTATATTTCGTTAAGGAAACTATATGATTTATATTTTTTGAATATCCCGATCCGCTTTTTGTTCTGTTCCGTTTTCTGTTCCGTGTTTTGTTATGCCTTTTAGCTCACCTGAGCTTTTCTGATCAAAATTTGCCCGTTGTCTGTCGTCATCGTCGGCGGCGTCGTAAACTTTTCACATATTCGACTTCTCAAGAACCGCTGAGCCAATTTCAACCAAACTTGCCACAAAGCATCCTTGGGTGAAGGGTTTTTAATTTTGTTCAAATGAAGGGCCATGTCCCTTTCAAAGGAGAGATAATCACAAGAATGCAAAAATAGGGTGGGTCATTTAAAAATCTTTTCAAGAACCGCTGGGCCAGAAAAGCTGGAATTTACACGAAAGCTTCCAGACATAATGCAGATTCAAGTTTGTTCAAATCATGGCCCCCGGGAGTTGGATGGGCCACAATAGGGGGATCAAAGTTTTACATACATTGGATAAATCTTTAAAAAATATTTTTCTCAAGAACCACTGAGCCAGAAAAGCTGAGATTTACATGACAGCTTCCTGTCATAATGCAGATTCAAGTTTGTTCAAATCATGGCTCCGTAGGTTGGATGGGGCCACAATAGGGGATCAAAGTTTTACATACAAATATACAAGGAAAATCTTTTAAAATCTTCTCAAGAACCACTGAGCCAGAAAAGCTTTCTGACATATTTCAGATTTCAGTTTGTTAAAATCATGGCCCCCAGGGGTAGGATAGGGTCACAAGGGGGTATCAAAGTTTTGCATACAAATATATAGGGAAAATCTTTAAATATGAGCCAAGGTGACTCAGGTGAGCGATATGGCCCTTGGGTCTCTTGTTTTTTCATCGGACCGAGTATCCTTCCTGTGATTTGCATTAAATAGACTACTGAAATAAAAATTAACAATATCACCTGTTGGCTGTGCATCAAGTGATATATCACATTATCATACATCATACATGTTTTCGTTGTATTGATAAGAAAATGAAAACAGTGATGAGGCCTGTGGACGTTATTGTGTATTACACTTTCGTTCAAAGTACGTTCTGCAGCTAAAGCTTATGCTATAATACTAAGCTAACATATTTAGACCCTAACTATTAATTTAGAGATAACATTATGTGATTTTCAAATTTAATACAATAATCCTACAAAACCAATATCAAATTTAAATGTTTTCTTTGTTCTAGTAAATTGAGAAGAATGAAGTTTTATATGAAAATTAAAGAAAATCACAATTTTGTTTTGGAATCATTTGAAAAGCATTCAAAATTATATAGATCTAAGCCTAATTTTCTTTCCTTTATTATCAAGTACTCCGTTTAAATCCTCGCCTAGAGTGCCAGGGACTCCTGGATTGGACACATCTATAGCACAGTAATTACAAAATCATATACAGGTGTCAATTATGACATGTATTAAAGAAAATAATGTTATATAGTACATTAATTGAACAGTCGCCAAGTCGACTCAGCAATTGCTAACCTTCTTAGTATTTGAGTCGCCTGATCTTCTGTGTAATCATACTACAATTTTTCTACAATTGAACATTCCAGTAGGCACCATCGATTTGCCTTTTCCCACTATTCCTTTTACTTAAGGAATGTAACAACAACACTCTGAATTCATTTTCACATTTATTTAACTCTATTACACCAAGTATTACAATCAACTTTGCAAGCACTACAATCACTAAAGAGTTTTAGGACAATGGAGATAATTGGCCGCATTATCCACCAAATCTTGTCCAAGGTCTGGGGTTACAACCGAAATACCAACACCCAAGGTGCATAACGGGCATGACGGAGGCCTTGTGTTGAACACAAATGCCAGGAAAGTCCCAATGCTTGATAAACCAACATGTGGACGGGAATGGCCCGGGACATATCTGTTTACCCTGTTTCCGAGAGATTGCTCCCTGGTTAAATAGTACTTACTGACACCGAGTACTCCAGACTGTGAGCCTTCCCTCCTTTTAAAAGAGGTGAAGGGGGCACCAAGTATGGCTTAAACTTGTAGAACCCCAACCATACACTACATGAGGGGTGACACTTTCCCCACTAAACAACACATGCCCCCTGTCTTGGTTGACAGATGGGAGAAACACAGGCCAGAAATGTCCCGAAACCGCCCTTTAAGTCCCCCCAGACCCGCCATAAACATTGATATGATGTTCCTCCATCTACCTAACAAGTAAATTTCCTACCCCAGAATGCAATCTATCGTTAACAGTTTTAACCTGCCCATTTTTTGGGTGGAAGTGACCCAGGAAGACCTCTATGGGAATTCTCTAGCCGTATTGGACAAAAATGATGATAGTCCCCCTTGGAGATTATGAAGGTATAACCGATTCCCCATCATTGATAGATGTGCCCCATCGTGTCTGAATAGTTCTGTAACCTTTGGGGATATGTTGTGATGGGAGATAACTGCTCCACCAAGATCCAAGACAAACGATCTAATTTTTCTGTTAATCTTTTTCCTTTTCTTGTCAATTTTGCCTCCGCAGTTAAGCGGGGCCCCATGCCAATAAAGGCGAGGTAGTATAGAGGACCATATTAATTTAGTATTTGGTAATAATACATTGTAACGCAGAAATGAGCACTGTATTTCTTCTATGAGTTTTTTACTGGTCAATCCTGTTGTAGTTAAGTCATTGGAACCTAAGTGAATAACTAAAAAATTGGGGGGTGTAGCGGTTCTCAGCAACTTCAAGATGTGTGGGTCAAGTTGTTGCCACTGCAGTCCCCTTATCGCGTGCCATTTGATGCAGGCTGGTAAGTTAAAGGACACATCTCGTGTTTTTAAACTTTTTAATTTTTTCAGCAAAATTAATTCATTTCATGCCTAAAACTACTTTACATGTGTTTTAAAAGAAACAGTTTGCGTAGTTTTCGAGTTTGATTGCGATGAAATTCAAATCTTGCGATATGCATATTTTCTTCGATATTTTACGCGCCATTATCTGTGACGTCATATGCGACCTCGAGCGAGAAGATTTGAAAACATTTGTTAGCCATTTCATAAACAGATTAGATTTAATTGACAAACAAACAATTATCACATTAACGGCTTGTAAATAACACTGCATTGGGGTGTTGTGTGCCGTTTAAGGGTGTACTTGCTGTCAGTAGAGATGATTTGGACTGTGTTTTTTTCAATTTTCGAAGGAAGGTATGAGGGACAAGACGTGAATATTTTTTGTTGGCACAACGACTTTGCCATAAAAAAAAACCCAGTAGAATTTGTCCCTATACTTTTTCAAACAAGCTCTTGGACAAAGACGTATATAAACTGCGAGAAAATGGTTCTATCGAAGCTTCGCACTGTTACATATAGGCCTACCGCATATGCTTTCCGTTCTGCTCTCAAATTCAATACACACTCGCACCAACTGACCTTCACCTTGTAACACCAGAACTTTGCTAGCAGTGTCTACCAACTGGTAGTTTTAAAAAAGAAATTTAAAGATAAAAGATAATAGAACTTTCAATTATAAATAATAAAATATGATATTTCCCAACTTTGAATTGAATTATAATGCTTTCATTTTTTTTTTTTAAAGGAACGCGTACGTGTTTACAACAACAGCACGCCGCGCTCCCACTTCCTAAGTAACAATGTGTAGATAACAAAAAATAATGATTAATAAAATTGAGCTTGAATAATATAATTTAAAAGTATTGTGATTTTCACAATAACTTTGATCATTTTTATTATATTTTTTTTCCCGAAATGCACCCGTGACGGTAGGCCTAGTTGTCAATGCTACATGTACGTAATCGTATTATAATTTAGGCCTATCTAACTTCTCCAAAAATAAATTTAATAATAATTGCTCTGTTTATTTTAGAAAAGCAACAACGCTAATTACAGTTGTTTACAGAAATGGCATTACCAAATAGTGTTTAGACAGTGATCCCATGTAAACATTATTTACTCGCAAATTTATGCAGATTTCATACTCGCTTTCCTCGCTACATTTGGGTCGCTATTTGTATGCACTGGTGGCTAAAAGATTTAAGACTCGGGAAATTTGTCAACATCGAAATAAATGTTATCCATGGTAAATAAATTAGGCCCCTAAAACCCGAGTTTTTAAAAATATCTAACACTACTATTACAACAAGTTGATCGACGAAGGTCGCATATGACGTCACTGTACCACGTGACTACCTATCTAATTAACTAGGCTTTTTGAAATCGGGGCTTAGATTTAAGTCCATATTGTGGCTAATTATCGCAATACTTCAGTGAACGAACTATTACAATTAATTTCTATAAGCATAAGGAAGACAAAATGCATATAATTCTGTATACTTTGAAAACACGAGATGTGTCCTTTAAGGTTCCTGCCGCCCGGCTGGGTGGCAGCCAGTTCTCCGGCCCAGAAAGGGATTGAGGATCCCACTATCCAAATGTTTTTCAAAATACCTGAAAAACTTTGCTTAGATTAGTAGAAGTTCAGCGATTTTTTTTATTTTTTTTTTTAATCAAACAACCTACATTCTGACATAAGAAGAATAAACTTGTGACTTCCATCTGCCAGATGTTTTGATCACTTGATCGGACACCCCATGTAGGGCCATATCTGTTGCCCTCCCTATTCTGAAGCTGTGGGTACCGAAGTGCCCCTGCTTCCCTAATAAATTCAGGGTTTTCTGGAGAACTGCATTGAATTGATATCTTGTTAATGGTCTGGAATTTATATGGATGAAAAATGGGTTTTCTTGCGATGTAGAAGGACGAATGCTCAAATAATTGCTGATAGCCCGAACTGGGCACAATACCGTCTCCAACTCTTTAGGAATGATAAGTGTAGTTTTTCGAGCTGTTTGATCTGTCTTAGAATGCGGGATAGTTACTTTGATATGTGATTGTTTGTGTACCATAACGTTTTGAAATTGTATGCAATGAGAGTTCATGATTTTGTTTGTAATAGTGAATTCCACTACTACCCGAAGTAAACCAAAATAAGCAAGTGAAAAGGCGGAAGTGAATAATTTGGCTTCATATGGTGAGGAGCATATTGAGGGGAGAGATTGGATTAACTCCCTCAGCAGAGGACGGGTGATTGGGCAGCGGGTATCCACTGCCTTGCCTCTACTGCTTTTAAGACCTTCGAGGGCTTTAGCTATCAGGAATGACTTTGTGGTATCTTTTAATCCTTTAAACTTGTGGTAAAAAGAAAGTGCCCGCACATAGAGTTCAACTGTGTTTGCAGACAGTTTTTGTATGGATAAGTAGGCAATGAAGTTGAGTATTACATCAGTTGGTATGGGCCAAATTTCTTTGAGGTTGTATGACTGCAGGAAGCCATGAAATTTTTTGAGAGCTGTGTAATAAGCCTGTTTAGAGTTATGTGACAAGGATGTTTGAATTAGGCGTTCTGATTCGGCAACCAAACATTCCATATCTGGGGTGGAAGTTGTGTGGGCCGCTGTTCTGCGTCTGGTACCAGTTGATGAAATTTTGTCCACTGTGAACGAGAAATGCAGTCTGCTATAGAGTTCTGTTTAGTTGGGATATGTTGTGCTTTTATTCTGATATTATACTGAAGCGTAATAAGGACCAACTCTCTAACGATTTTCATTACTCTGCTGGATTTGGATGTAGACTTGTTCAAAACATGTACGACAGCCATGTTATCGATGTGGAATAGGATACGTTTGTTCGCTAAGGAGTCGTGCCAAATCAATATTGCAACATAGATGGGGAATAATTCCAGAAATGTCATATCTCTGATAATTTCTGATTGCACCCACTTTACTGGCCATTTGGAATAGGCCCAACTTCCAGAGAAAAATATCCCAAATCCCCCATTTTGGCCCCCTGCACTGTCAGTAAAGAGCTGTAAGTAGGTATCTGACATCCAAATGTTATTTGAGATAACCGTCACCCCATTGTAATTTTGTAGGAATCTTAACCATACTTGCATGTCGGCTTTCATTTCTAAAGAAACTCTTATTTTATGATGCGACTTACGAATACCCATGGTAGCATCAATAAGTCTCCTACAAAATGCTCTTCCGGGTGCCACTACCCTGCAAGCAAAATTAAGCAGGCCAATCAGGGATTGTAGGGATTTGAGTGTGATTTTTTTGCTAGACAGGCAAGTTTGGATAGAGTATTTTAATTGAGTTATCTTGTCTTCCGGGAGTTTCATTATCATACTTATTGTATATATTTCTATACCAAGGAATGTCAACGTTGTTGCTGGGGTTGTAGTTTTTTCTTCTGCTATTGGGACCCCCAGATCTACACAAATATCTTGGAAAGTGGATAGAGTGTTATTACACTGTTGAGAATGTGGTTTGCCTGCGAACAAGAAGTCATCCAGGTAGTGCAAAATATTTGGACTGCGTGATGTATTCTGAGTTATCCAATGCAATGCGGTAGCAAATTTTTCCCAAACTGCACAACTGATTGAGGCACCAAAGGGCATCATTTTGTCAAAGTAAACTTTTCCTTGAAATTCGAAACCTAATAAGTCGAAATCAGCGGGCGCAACTGGGATTAGTCTGAATGCTGACCTGATATCTGATTTAGCTAACAATGTGCCTTGACCAAGCAAAGCTATCATGGCCGCTGCATCGTCAATGCAGGCGTAATGGACTGAACAAGCTGAATGGTCTATGTAGTAATTAATGGAGTCGTTTTCTGGGTATGATAGGTGATGAATAAGTCTAAATTCCCCATCTTTTTTGGGTACTAGGCCTAGTGGTGAAATCTGGAGTGTTGGGAAAGGGGGGTGCTGAAAAGGCCCACCTATTCTTTGAATGGCTAATTCTTTACCAATTTTTTGTAGAACAATTTCGGGATGCTGGTTTGCACTCTTTAGATTCTTGGCTTGTCTGGGTCTTCTAGGGCCATTGTAATGTAATTCGAAGCCATACTGAAAACCATTTATCAAAAATTCTTTCCCTTTATATGTTTTTAAGAGTTCTTTTAGTCTTGTTACTTTGATTGGTGTATTGCCCAGTGTGTATAAAGAGGTGTTGGATAGGACTGCAAAGTTAGTAATTAGACTGTTGTTTTCTGCAGCTGGCTGCTGGATGGTTCCCACTGCACAACTTGCAGGTGTGACTGAACCTACAATTTGGGTAGAATTGACATTTTTTACCACTGTTGTAGTTATTGCAGTAACGAGTAGGCAATTGTACCTTTTGCTTGTTTGGATAATTGTTAGGCAAGTTGGGACTCTTAGACATTTGCTCAAAGTTATTGCTAGGGACACTTGCGTTAGTGATATGCAGTAACCATAACTCGCTATTGATTTGCCCCCATGATGAATGCGGATCGGAAGCCTTTCTGAGTCTATATTGCTCGTCATACCTAAACCAACCAGCAGATCTTGATGCGGCGAGACGAATGTCACGCATGTACTTTAAGAGCTCTTGTGCCCTGGTCCTATACCTTTCAAGCAAAATGCTGGAGAAAATAATAAAAGCGGATGTCCACTTTTCTATTGACAGATATGTGTTGGATTTTGTTTTAATTAGGCACATTTTACCATCCCTAATTTGTAATTCCCCCTTTGAGTCCATGTCATTAGCTAGATCACGAGCAGATTTGAGGAGTAATGCCAAATCAATGAATTTTCCCTCCCATATTTTCTGTTTTAGTTTGAGGGGAATGTGACCACTTAATGGGTCAAAGGTTGTAGGGGTTTGAATAGGCTGGTATTCATTTACATCAAAAGGGGCAAAATCAAATTGAGGCATTGTTTCATCAATAATTGGCAAGTTTAAGACCGACTCACCCTCATTTTGACTTGTGGATTGCCTTTGATCCCGTTGTAAATCCATTGTACATGGACTAGGCTGTGCAGCCACATTGATGATGGCTGAAGGCGTTGTTGTTTCAGCTGCAGATGTTGCATGTTTAGCCGCACTGGTTCTGGCTCTACCCCTGCCCCTGGCAGGTGAGGCTTGTTGTGACTCAATTTGCCTTCTAGTTAGTGTCCTTTTCGATGTTCTAACAGGTGGCATTTTGCAGATGTTGTTGGATTTTCAGATTCACTTTGGAAGACAATGTCTCTCTCTTGGCGGGAAAATTTTAAGAGGAAGTAGAGGAATTTGTCAATTTGTACCACTATCTACTTCCTGTGAAAGAGCTTAGACAAGTTGTACTTGTCATTCCCTAATTTTCTTAGGGGTGCTCCGTCAATTAAGTGTGATTATTTGTATATTCATAAAATAATCTATATTATTGGGTATAATTAGAAACAGGGAAAAGTATTGGCTGCGATGCTATTGTTAAATTCAGAAATTTGATTTCAATGTTTTATATAAGCAAAGGAAAAAACAACATAGCTTAAGGTATTTTAATTCTACATAAGATAATTCATCGTTTACCCTGCGCTACGCTACTTGAGGCAAGGCATCTCAAATAATGGTTTTTTAGGTCATATAAAGGAGTTATTGTTACATAATATCATATAACATAAAATCTAGGGCACCATGGATTGGATACATTAATATAATACAAGTTCTGGGCATAATTAAGAAATTGTTGGAGAAAAGGAAATTTCCTTTCACATGTTTTAAGAAGTGCGATACTAAGAAATCAAAAATTATAAACAGTTTCAAAAAATACAAGATACACGGCGGGTGTGACCGGTCAACAGGGGATGCTTACTCCTCCTAGGCACCTGATCCCACCTCTGGTGTGTCCAGGGGTCCGTGTTTGCCCAACTATCTATTTTGTATTGCTTGTAGGAGTTATGAGATTGATCACTGTTCGTTATCTTCACCTTGCATTATGTAAAAATTTAAGTGGGATTAATTCGATTTAATATTTCTTTAGAATGTGAGAATATTGAGATTATACACTTAGATTTGATTTAGATAATGAAGTATACTTTTTGAGATTTCATCAGGCGAATGAAAATACCTTCGGAATCATTTGAGAACATTGGAATGCGATGAGGCAAATATGTGAGAATTTATCCAATGATTTAGAATTGTTTTCGAATTATTTGAGAACATTCTTGAGATTGTCGAGAAATACAATTACATTTGATCGAGATGAAATGATGAGACATATTTCTAACATTTTATCAGAGGAATGAAAATTCTGTTGGGTTAATCGTTTTTAATGTTTCTCTGAGTGGTGACATTGTGTTGAGGAAAAACCATATACTCTTCTTCTTAGATGTCATTTAATAAAAAGGAACACTCTTCACATATCAAAACGAGTTTGTAATTCATTCCAGCATTCCGTTTTATGCATAATATGCATATCACTGCAAAAAGCATTCATTTAATTAATTTAACAGTCCCATTACGTTATAAATCATTTTTACAAGAAGGATCGAAGTAAATCGAACAACAATATGGATTACTATAAAACATTTTCATTTTTCCATTTCATGAAAAATATTTCATAAGGAAATCCCCATCTTAAATACTAGTATAGCATGCATTTATAATTGTTTAGAAAAGTGTTCCAAACTTCCACTATTCTATTCTTTCCTTTACTTAGCAATTGCAGTAAATTATTGAACAGTTTGTTTTGATATGTGTTAATAGTACTATCATAACTTGTATATCTATACAGCATCATAACAAACCAAGCCTAGCGATTCTCAGTACTTTCAGTACTTTGATTATTCAGTTTTCATCTAACAGTAAAAGGACTAATTGATTTGAAGAATCATAAACATTTTAACTCTCTTTGAAATATTCTGATATTACTTTCTAAATATATAAATGTTTTACATAGCATTCGACTGAATGAAATGGAGTTCGTAGAATAATAATAAAAAAAAAAAAAAATTAAATCTCTATCAAAGGAATTCGGAAATTAACATTCCATTTAAGATATAAAGAAATGAGTAGCCAGAAAAGGATTAATTTTAGAATGGAAAGATGGGAATGGTCCACCGCAAACGTAACCGGAATGAAAAAATGTGGGCAATTTCCTTTATAGTAGGTTTCCGAAGGGTCATCTGGCTAGAAGAGGGGGGATCCTACTATATAGCCACATTTCCGTAGGAGAAGATCTACTATATAGCCATTTTTCCAGGGGAGACTACTATATAGCCATTTTTCCGGGGGGAGGGGAGGCTAATATACAACACCGGTTATCAACAAAAGAACACTCGGGAGAGAAAATGCTTATACATTGTAGTTATACATTGCAAAGTCTAACTGTTCATACAATTTACGTTATGATTTATTAATTCCCAAATTTAAATGAGATTTCTGTAAATATTATAGATTATGATTTCGATACCAACCTTGACAAGATTTATTTTAATATCTATTTCTTTTTATGACTGTGGATCATTATTGATGCTTTCAGGACCAGGTAATGATAAAAAGTTACTTTTTTTCTTGCCAGAGACTCGGCATGAAAAACGACTTCTAACATTTGGTTAGAATTTGTCGCAAGGCACGTAAAGTCAAGGGGTGGGGTGGGGTGGGGGTGGGGGGGGGGTGATTTTCAGAGGATATCCTCTGATTGGCTCAATTTTCGAAGAAGAAGAAAATGAAACGCTAAAGGTTTGATTTAAAGTGACAGAAAATGATATTTATCCAGGTAGGTTGAGGCGTTTTCCTGCCTTTTTGAGCAGTTTTCCTGATTTCTGAGGAATTTAGTCATAGCCCTGATTTGTAGAAGTCTTGATATTCATGAGTAAAAAATTCTTGAGGAACGTGTTAAATTGATATAAACTCTAATGATTAAAGATATTTGTGATTGTTTGAAGATAAGAAGGTGAAAATAACGAATATTGATCAATTTCTATAAAGAATACAAAATCAAGAATTGGACAAACACAAACCACATTAGACTTGTGCACCTGAGAAATCGTTTCCAGACAGCAAGTTTACTGCTCGTAGCATTCCTGGACTTCGACCAACCAGTCCAAGAACTGTGCGTAATCGTCTGCGCGAGCACAACATCAGACCAAGACGTCCAGCGGTGTGCCCTATACTGCTTCAACGTCATCGTGTCGCTAGACTAGCGTGGTGCAGACGACATCTGCGATTCAGAATACAGGACTGGGCCAATATTCTGTTCACTGATGAATCCAGATTTCATTTGGATAGCAGTGACGGCCGTTGTAGAGTGTATCGTCGCGTTGGGGAGCGGTACCAGGACGCTTGTGTTGTACAACGTCGATAATTCGGTGGAGGTAGCGTTATGGTGTTGGGTGGAATAACAAACACGTGGAAGGACCCCTCTAAAAATTGTCAATGGAAATCTCACCGACGTACGCTATCGAGACGAACTTATTCAGCGCCATGTGATACCCTTTATACAGAGACAGCAAAATCACATCACTCTGCAGCAAGACAACGCAAGGCCACATCTTGCATGTGTAGTCAGGGACTTTTTCGTTCAACAGAATGTCGATGTCTTGCCTTGGCCAGCTGTTTTCCCCGATTTATCTCCGATCGAGCACGTTTTTAATTTAACAAGATAAAAATATGTAAATACTTGTACTTTAAACATAATTTTAAAATACATAAACAATACAATATGTCTAGATATTTGTGAACAATAATCATTTGTGTGGTAGTCCATGATAATCGTCGGAGTTGTTTAAAAAACACTACATTACGCCGCCTAGAAAAATACCAATCTCCTTAGGATGCGCCTATAAGTCGGACATAGAGTTTTGGACCAAAAATTGACTCCCAAAAATCTGACTTATGGGCGAGTATATACGGTACACATAATTTACAAAGCCTCGCAGTCCTTAAAACATTGTTATGCCTGCCTTTTTCAATATTCAAAGAATGTGAAGACGTTCTGAATTTAATGATAATTTTTTTCCCTTTTAAGTTGATTGGTCTTTTGAGATATGATTGTAAACAAAAGTTATCTATTAAAAAAAAAATGTTGATAAAGAACACTTTTTGGTGAACTTGAAAGAGACGACATTAGGTTTTGTTTGTAAATATCCAATATTCTGAATTCTATTATTTTATCATGGTACTTGATGTTCAACGTAAACCGGACCAAATGTGAACATGCATTGCTAAGGGTCAGGTTTATAAACTTTTCAAACATTGTTTTGGTTTAGAGAAATATGTACTTACTCTGCCTGTAAAATTAAGAAAATTATTTGTGAAATTTCGCACTTCAAATCACCGATTACCCATAGAGACAGGAAGATGGCATGGTATTCCCCTGAATGAAAGACTATGTACATTTTGTAATAAAGGAGAAATAGGAGATGAATTCCATTTTATTTTACAGTGTCCAACTTTTTCACAATTAAGGAAAAAATACATAGACAAATTTTTTTTATGAAAGACCAAATGTTCTGAAGTTTTCTAATCTATTGTCAACTCAAGATATGAAAATATTAAGAAATCTCTGTGTTTTTATTTCTCATATTTTTGAGATTTTTATTTCTCATATTTTTAGATTGTTTGTTGTTCTTCGTAATTGTTCTTCTGCTACCCCTTAAACGTATTACTATTATGTTTATTTATACATACATTGTATTTCATGTTTCCCTCTGGTATCTAAGAAAGCTGTATTATTCCATCTACCGGTATGAACCTCTGACGATTTTTCTTGCATGTACATTGCATTATATTTATTGTACCTCATGTACCGTTTAATATGGTTTGAGCGAAATAAATTGAATTGAATTGAATTGTTAATTATATCAACCACTGAATTGATGTGCGCTATAATTCAATTGAAGAGAGCAATAATTTCATTAATGCGCGTATCAATTCAATCAATGCGTACAATAACTGAATTTTTTCTCGAGCTTCAATCAAATTTACGATATCATCAATTCAGTTGATGAGCGAAAAAAATCTTTTAGAAAGAGCAACTATTTTTAAAATTAGAGATATCTTCACTACAGCACATCCACAATTGAAGTTTAATCATAATACATGCATCTTCAAATGACTAGCCTAATGATATATTTATTTATTTGAGTTTATGTGAATTTAACGCTCCATACTATAGCTCAAACAATATTTCTACAAACAGAGCGTTGCACGTACTTTAATTAATTAAATCTGAACATGCCATTTAACTGCTTCTCAAAATGATACAAGCTGGCGGGGGAGAGGCAGTGACAAAATGTCATGAACACGTCTAGTCTTTCATCCAATGAATTTGCGCAACAATTTAAACACGCATTATGTAAGGGTTAATGTACGAGTATCGCTCCATTGCTTTTAAGGAATGGAGTGATACAAGTACATTGACCCACTTAAAATCCACTGTAAACATTAATAAAAACTAAATTTTAATTTAATTTTAATCATGTCTTACGTTTTTCATTCTTTTGTTGCATGCATTTATATCTACTTGTATAAAGGTTGACCTACTTTCCGAACTCTCCATTCCTGAAAAATAATGGAGTGTTCGAACAAAAGAATGACGTCATAGGTGGATTTTAAATTAAAATAGTCCTTCTTCTATGCAATATTATTTGTGATTTCCCGCGCTTGAGCGCGGGGTTTCGTCTAGATATAATTATGTATATCCGACACCTATATCCCTCTGACGTTAATTGTTTAACTCAAAAACCAATTCGTGATCACACAGTTATTGAGTTAATGCATAAGCAGACAGGATTTAATCAAGATCTACCTACGTGCTAATTGCCATACACAAAGAAACACACGGAGAATAAAAAATTGGAAATCTTCCTATTTTGAACATTCTCAGCATGAAAGTTGGTTTGAGTGTAGGAGCGGGTGAACAGGGTTTTTTTTTTTTTATCATTTGTCATCTTTTATATGCACAGAAATAGAGCACTGAAATAAAAAAGAAAAAAGAAAGAAAGAAAAATAAATCTGCCTATCCGTCGTTTAGAAATAAGAATAAACTAGATGAAACCCCGCGCAGCGCGGGAAATCCGACAAATAATATTGCATATAGAAGACGGAATATTTTAATGCGTGTTTGAATTGTTGTGCAAATATATTGAATGAAAGATATCTTTAATTCAAATGAATTTAAGAACAATTGATGAACGATTGCGTGCATTATTTCTTTTATAGTTATTGATATCATATATATAGTAAATAAAACTTGATTATTGCGAAGTCATTTGGAGCTCGACATTAAATGTTCCTTCCGAATTGAAAATTACATTATAATTTTACGAAAGCAGTTGTAAGTGGCGGATTTTTAAATAGGGGGGGGGGGGAGGGGGCTCCCCTAACATTTTCAAGTTTAAGGTAAATCGTGGTCTCTTGTTGAGAAAAAAAAAACGATAAAAGAAGCAATAATTTCTTTCACTCTCGGAGAAATAGATGAATCTTCTGATTTATTGAATTACTTTTATTGGGAGAACTTACAATTCTCCCCCCCCCCCAATTCATTAGATTTAATTATCAACGTTTCGATTAACCTGCACAATAAAAATGACTACTCAAATTTATCAATCTTACGAAAACGTACAGATAATGCAGACCTGTAACACAGATAACGTCCTGTGTATTTGCGACGGTATACACATTCCTCGGGCTCGGGGCTTTACACCTGCTTATAATTAGCTCCGCCACGCTTTTAAGGTGTATTGATCCTCATGTGACTTATCAATATTAATGGTTGAAAGTGGAAAAACTGTATTAATTTCCACTCAATATAGTTAAATTTAATTAATAACCAAAAAAAGTGTATTTTGCCACATTTTTAAAGCTGTCAGACATACACAAACAGAAGTATATGTTAACATCAGAAAATCACACATTTTCGTTATACAGAATATTTATAATAGATAAAAACTTGTTGAAATGACAAATTTTAAATGTCAACAGTTTAAAAAAAAAACCCTGATAATTCATAAAAATGTATAAATTAATGGTGAATATTGGGGAAATCATGTATAATAAACATGCAGTAAAAGAAATACCAGCGTAGGAGTTATTGCCCTTGACAACATTTTTAAAATCATAAATAATTGATTATCTATGGAAAATATAATTTTTTTCAGTATCAGTAGTTTACCAGATTTTTTATTTTATGCAGTGAATAGAATTCCTCTGAATGATATATTTCTATTATGCGAAATTTTAATTTGATGAAGATTTTTGCAAAAACCTATGACATCACATGAGGATCGATCAACCTTAACTTACCTGAGAAAACCGACCGGTTAAAAACCTCATCCTTTAAAATTTGCGTCATTTCACTAATTTCGACTCGTTAAAAATAACAGAAAATAGTAAATATAACTACACAGGAGGCATATATTTCAAGCCCTATAAAATCTCTAAAATCCAGGAGCTCCCCTGTCTAGGGACAGAGGAGTTGTCCTGTGGAGAATTAACAAGCAGTTATCGATATCACAAATCCTAAAACAATAACAAAATTAAAAGTAGGACAAACATGGACTCCTGAACACACCAGAGGGAGAGTAAGAAGCCCTTACTGACCGGTCACACCCACCTTGACCTCTAGATTTTGATCAGGTAAACAGTCATCTGCAGTCAAAATCAGTGTGTAAAGAACGGCCTAACACATTGGTATGAAACACGTCAGACAGCATTTGACATAACGACAAATTGTATTTGTAAATAAGATCATTATAAAGACCATAGAATTTGCGAATTTGCCTTTAAATGAGATACAATAGTGAAAACCCCTTTAATACCAACGTTTTGTCAGTAGCCTGCCTTGATTTAAAAAATGATCATATGCATAACATGGTCCTGTGCATCGAATCAGTATAGGGACCATATACTGATGATAATGGAATATTGCTACATAAATATGGGATGTTGACGATGGAGAAATTGATATGATGCAGCGGTCTTTTGGTGTGTTTTTTTCTCTTCACGATAGCGTATCGAGAAGAATCCATTGTCGAGCCACATGCCGATATGAAATTGTATGTTTGTAAGGTTCTAATAATGTCCGTAATAAAACTATATTGTATCTTGGAAAGATTTGGAGGGAAAGACAATAATCGGGTCAAGAATATTTTCTTTGGTATATTGTTTACAACCATTTGAAATATCCTTCCTATAAACAACAGTTTTCTTGTATATATTTCTGATGGGTAGAACATCAAAAAGTCACTCACATATATCGGGTCTGCATAATTTGGTAAATTCAGAGACTTGCATGTATTACGCATAAAATGTTGAAAAATACAAAGTTTTGGAGATCTGAACGTTCCAGAGTTTACATCCACAAAATACAGAAGGCATAACGATTATGTTATATAAATGAGATATATAGCAAAGGGATTCCTATTTCAGATAATGCAAAATGATATTTCGGTTTATCACAAATTCTGTCTATTCTATCAGAAAGTTTTTAAATCTGTGATGAATCACGCTACCAAGGTGTTTGTAAAATGTTCCACAGATACCTGTTGTACTGAGGGAAGTTAATTCACCTCCCACGGAATTTCAATATGCACGATTTCGAAGCATTAGAGAAAAATCTCCACTTATTCCAAAATGAATACGCAATATCTAGCAATGCTGGAAGGGTTATTAGGTACAATCTAATACAAGAGATGTCATCTGCCAGTGAGGGACAGCAGCTGATATCATTTAGGACACTAGTGTAGGGGCTATTTATGAATTAGTTTTAATTCATATTAACATCATCAAAAATGCAAACCAGGTATAAGATTAAAGGTGAAAATAACGAACAGTGATCAATCTCATAAATCCAATAAAGAATCATCTTCGCTACCAGGGGTTTTCGGTCTACTCTGCTCCCCGCAAACCCATGACCATTCGAGTTAATTTAAAAAAATGTTTATATCACGTTATGTATGAATCTAATTCATGTTCAGACAATGAAAACACGTTTTATATAGAGTACTACGATATATTACATTGGCGGCCTCTAGTAAAAGTGAAGAAATATTAGTCGATGATTTTCGAACATCTCGGACGTATTCAAAGTACAGTGTATTTAATTTTTCATGCAGTGTTTTAATTCTTTTCATTTCGACTCGAAACAACTCAATTTTCAAGATCGTAGTCAATTTTCAACAAGCGATTTAATTTTGCAAAACAGAATGTGCAAACATACTTATCATCGTGCGAAAAAACTCTTGCCAATACCTCCTGTAGTTGTGCTAAAATACTGCTGGCTGGAGACTTATAGAGGTGCTCTTCATGGTCATAATGGCTGGCTTCCTTTTAAAACATGGATGAAAATATAAATACATGTGTCAGCAATATTTGTCTATTCCGTTTGAATTCAATTACCGAATTGAGTAGCTCAGTAGGTTAGCACGTCAAAGAAGTTCTGGTATAGGACTTCCAAGCTGAACACGAGGTCCTTTCCAATATAGTGGAATATACCTTTTGTAGAATCTGTAAGTTAAGAACCAATGCCCTCTGTTACTCACAGAGGGTCCTCGTGTATATATGGTATAATTTTTATTTTGTTTTTGCTTGACATTTTGAAAATCTTGTGATTAGAACATTAAATTTTGGATGACAGCCACTTCAAGTGGCAGCCATCTTGGTGAATATGATCGCCCAGTCAAAAATTGAAGTTACCAACGTGAATACTCCTTTATTGTAAATGTACTGGACAATTCTGCTGTGAAGACAGATGCTATTATTGAATATGTGCATGAAAATTGTGGACCAGGTACATTTTATGCATGCGTCCCCAAGTCTGGAAATCTATATGAAATAATATTGGATGGAAAAGCCCCTGTGCAATATTTACTTGAGGGGATTAAAGTGGGGAATTTTACATTCAAGGTTCATGAAGTAGTACAATCATCCATCATTGTCAGTTTCTTACATCTGCCAGCTTATATTGATGATGAAGTAATCGAACACTCCTTGCACGAGTTAGGTGTACAATTGTTGTTATCAATAAATAGGAAATTCTACCCAGGAACCACGATAGCAGATGGTACTAGGTATGTGTATGTGCGTGTGAAACCTTCACCGAATATGAGTTCATTTCCATATACAAGGAAAGGACTAAGTGCAGTTTTTGGCCATTTTATTCCTCCATTCAAATATCGGCATGTTTTGCTCTAAAATATCAACTGGGTGTAGGCTTTGTAATTTTGACTTTTGTTTTTTGTTGTGACGTCATGTTGACTTGCAACAGTCCATTCTTTTACATAGATAAAGGCGCATATTATAGAGTCTGATGGTGTTTTGAGGATTTAATAATGCACAAAATATTTTCAGTTTCATTTTTCATATTTTCAATGTTCCTTAGAGTAATCAGATAATATCATTGGAACATATTCAATTCAAACAATAGTAACAATAGGAATATATCCCAGCAACGAAAATATAGAATAGCAACCAACATTATTATTTTGAATTTTGATCTTACAAAGAAGAAAAAAGGTGTTTTGAAAAACTATCTTCGTGAGTAATTTGCAAAAGTTCGGGTCACTGCATGTTAAAGGACTAACAACACCTACAACTCCAATGTGATGGTCATGAGAACAATTTGTAACCGGAACCAGTGTAACAGGGGCAGTAACTCAGGTGATCGAATGCCCAAATAAAATCTGTACACTGGCTCTCGTAAAATGTTCAACCTAGGTATGGTAATTCCTGGACTAAGGTCAACACATCGGAATGAAAACACCAGTAAGGAGTTTATAATTTATCAATGATATAGGATCGATTTATCTTGTAATAGATAACATATAATAAATTACATAGAAAAATATCAAAATGTAAAGTAGTGTCTAAATTGAAATATATCAACAAAAATAGAATATCCCAAGTTTTGAAATTAACAAAGAAGACTCAATGATAAGGAACTGTGACGGAATAAAAAATGAAGAATATCTAAATATGTCCCTACTGTGCCTCCATAATACTGAAAACTTCTAGAAATAGACAGAGGACAAGGTACATCTTGACCTGCGTAGAGTAAAGTATAACTTTAGAAAAAAACTTTCGAGAAACTATACAAAAATTATTGACCCTGAAAAATATATATACATCAAGTATAAAAACACTACTACACTGTACTACTGTCTACAACACCTTGAACCAGGGCTTGCTAAGGAGAACCAAATAAACTGCAAAACTACATTTTAAAATAAACTAATATCCTATCAAAATATACTAAACATCTGCTGTGAACCTTAATATTTTAGCAGTCCTTAACTCCTACAAAAATCATCCTTATTTCATACTAGAACTATTCAGAGCCTTTAACACCTTGAAGTCTCTTTACTCAGAATAATTAAATTATTTTCGTTTACATAACTAATATCCATTTATTTTGCGGGTAGTAACTTTGCGTATGCATTTCTTCGTGCTTCGGTCAAGGTACATGTATTTAACCCAGCATTGCAATTTATTTAACCCTGATCAGGCATCAGTCTGTATTATTGACTCAAATTCTCACATTGCAACAGTATTATATTCTTTACACAATCATAGTTCACTGTTCTGTATCGGTGTTATTACTATTCAACAGTAATGCTTTTACAATTGTTAATTGTCCAGATACTGGTATATGCATAATATTCTAAAATGCCTGAATTTACAGCACTTCATGTTATATTGTTTCACTTAAGAAGACAGTTGTCTGGCTTGTGGACTTGTTTATTTATGTTGGACTGTAACATGTAAATATTATATATATATATATATATATATATATATATATATATATATATATATATATATATATTCATTTATTTCCCGGAGCCTACTCTATAACAATTTTAAAATAACTAATATAATAGGGCAGCTGCCAGGGATGGGGCCCTGACTAAGCTCCCTCAATATATAACAAAATTTTTACTAAAGTATCACGCAGGGCACATATTAACTAATTTAGATGTACATTCATTGAATACATAAATTTCATTGCATGTCAGAGTAATATTGTCATAGTTGACATTTAAATATATAGGTTATACAGTATTCATATTGTATGATGATCAATGTAACGATAAGTTAGTAGATTACAACAATGCCATAATGTTAAATATAATAAACTAGGGATTTTTTTAAAACATAATACCACTCATGCTGCCTCAGGGTCCACACACACACAAACTAGAGTCCAGAGATGACCCTAGGGCAGCCTAGCCGGGAGACCATTTTCTCCCAGTAGAGGTGGATTTATATCATACGTAAAACTACATTTACATAATTAAATACATGTTGTACGTGAACATATCGATTACAAATAAATACAGACATATGAATAGTAAGAAATATATGTATATTAATTAAAAGTATGTTACAATACTGATAATGTCTCACACATTGATTTAATTTTATTAAAATTTATCCGAAATTCCTAATATAATGTCTATATAATTCGAGTTATGAGTGTTACATTTCTTAAGTACTTTATGATATGTTAGCAATTCATATTTTATATGTTGTTTAACTCTTTCTTGTGTTTCATTTTTGCTATTGAGTCTACATAACATTTTGAATTTGTATATACGATAAGCAATGAAAGAAATTAAAATATTAAGAACTGATATTTTGTCATTTGTTTCCTGATAGAAACCAATAACAATATGTTTCCAGCTAATTTCAAATTTTAATGAGGAACTTATCAAATTCCAAATATCTTTGACATTTGAACAATCAAATATTAAATGTTTACAATTTTCTGTTTCATTTGGACATGAGTTGCATTTACTGCTTATATCTTGGCAGCATTTACTTAAGAATAAATTATTGCTGAGCAAGTTGTTCAGAAGTTTATAGTTGAACTCTGCAACCTTTTTATCAAAAATATTTGCAATTTTATGTCTATATATTTTTACCCATGATGATTTACACTGAATATGAAATTCTCTTTCATAGAATGACTGATAAATAGGTGTACGTGATTTTTTATTGCATAAAATTTTGTAAATTTTTTTTGAAATACCTTTGCTTAAGTCTAATAGTTTGTTACCGTACTGAAAGCGAGGGATTATTGAAGAGTTTGTGATAAATGGAACAATTGAAAGATCATATTTGTTTATAAATTCTCTAAAAACTGAATATAAAATCTTATATTGGCAAATCCAATTACTTTTGTATTTTAAATTATCAAGAAACCATTTAGCAGGTTTTAGACCACTTGAGTCACATATATCTTTGACATAGAGCAGATTACTTTTAATCCAATCAGGGAAATATAGTGTCTTACCTTTATATGTGAATAATTTATTATTCCATATTGGTTGTTGTAAGAATTCTGTAGCTGATAAATGCATTTGTCTCTGTTTACATTTATTGTAACATATAAAAATTTGTTGATAGAAAATTGGAAAGTTTTTGATTAAGCCATAATTTTTCAAATCTGTTTCATTGGTAATTAGAATATATTTAAAGTAAATATTATTTTTCAGACATAAGGATTCTACATATGACTTTAATTTTCCCTTTGAATTTAGTAATTTTTCAACCCAAGATGCTTTTATTGACATTAAGTTTGACTCAACGTCTATCACACCAATACCTCCTTCATTAATGCTACGTATTAAAGTATTTCGTTTTATACGATCTGTTTTATTCCATAGGAACTTAAATATAAGTCTATTCATTGTTTTTATTTCTTCATTGCATGGTAAAGAGAGAACAGAGATTCTATACAAAATCTTAGATAGAGCTAATGTGTTGATCACGCAAGTTTTTCCAAAAAGAGTGAGGTTTCTTATTTTGCAAGCCTCAAAAAGGTTTTCCATGTCTTTTATACAATTCAAAATATTATTTTTATAACAAAGTGTTTTATCATGACCGATGTAGATTCCTAAAGTTTTTACACAAGAGGAATTTATATTTATTCCACAAATATTATCCGTATAATTATGTTTTAAGTTTCCCATTAAGATACTTTCCGATTTGGATGTGTTAAGAATCATTCCCGAAACGGAACTAAATTTATTTATGATATCTAGAGCATTATTCATTGAGACTTCATCTTTTAAAGGGAGTGTACAGTCATCTGCATGTTGGACAATTCTAATTTCATTATCTTTGTCATTATTAACCATGTTAATACCTTTGATGCTATTGCTTTTTCTAATCTGAATTGCAAGAATTTCAGTAACAAACAAAAATATTATAGCAGAAATGGGACACCCCTGACGGATGCCCCGGGACATTTTACAGGTTTTTGATATTCACCCATTATTTTTCATTCTGAATAAAGGCTCTGTATATAAAATGTTCAGTCACTTTAAGAAATTAATACCGAAATTAAAGGATTTAAGTGCTTTAAACATAAAATTCCATTCCACTGAATCAAAAGCTTTTTGAAAATCAAGAAATAATAATATTCCGTCCTCATTACAATTTTCACAATATTCAAAGATATCAGCTATTATTCTTGCGTTTAATCCTATAAATCTACCTTTAATATATGCAGACTGGTCATTTGATATTAAATTATTAATTACTTTTTGTAATCGTCTTGCAAAAGTAAATGCGATGATTTTGTAGTCAGTGTTAGTCAAACTAATTGGTCTGTAATTTCTAGCAAATTTTTATCTCCTTTTTTGTATATAATGGATAAAACTGACAATCTCTGAGAAAGTGGTAATTTATTATCATCAAAAGATTTTTGAATGGTAGAAAAGAAATGTTTTTTAAGTTTAGGCAAAGTCTGTTATTCTTGAAGTCTTGTTGCTCTGAAAATCACTGTTACGCAGATAAACCGGTTTTATCATATAGTTTTCACCGAAGGAATCGGCACAAAGAAAATGCACAAAAAACTCCAAATTAAAATAAGGAGAAATCCAAATGTCATCAGAAATTGTTAAATTGCACAATATATATACACTATGAACATTTGCGACCAAAAACTGGCATTAAATCCAGGAAAAATTGTCAAAAGGACGGAGCGTCACAAAAAGCGTGTTGCCTTTTCGCTCGTCACGTGACCGTAATCCTCATGTAAATATTTTTCATTGCATAGGAAACTTCTATCCCAAATATGTGTCAAAAAATTTGAAATTACTATGTTACCAATTTTGGTTACAATGTTTACAATTTACATGTTCTTGTTTACAGTTGTAATAGTTTAGAAAATTTTCTTTACTAAAGAAAGAACTGAAGTGTTTACATATCCACTTGATTTTAACCTTTCATGTGTTATTGACAGGTTGTATGGTGCAATTCCAAAGTATGTCATTCTCAATTCTATCTTTAACATTTGGTTTCATTATGTTGGTCCATAAAAATAAGCTATCATACATATACTGTCATATGCCAACCTATCATATGTTATCTTTCTGTTCTGTTGACATATTAAACTTTGTTCCATACCTTTATCTATATTTCTTTTCATTTACTTTATTATAGCATTCATGCTTTTTCACAAGAGTTCAGTACCTGATTTAGCTATGAATAGCCGAAGAGCTAAGTGCACAAGTTAAAATGGTGACCCTCACTATAAGATATAAACCAAGAATATTGAGGTTTAATAAGGAAGGAACTATCTCGGCGAAATGATAACCAAGAATATCGAGTTCTGGATCATATTGATTAAACAAAACTGGCTGCAAGACTAGGAGGTCACAATACAAGCATTTCTTTAGATATTCGTTTTGGCTTCAAAACCATAAAAAAGGAACAGACTTCAAGAAAATTTCGATTTTGAACACTTCTTTTCTTATATCAAAAACACGAATAGAAAGTTGTACGTAAATCTGCAATTTAAGACCTATGTATGACTAAAATGTCTGAAGAGTTTTCATATGAATTGTCATATTAGCATAACTGCACCATTTCTGAAATTTATGCATTGAATAATTTGATCCCCGTCTTTCAGTACTTTGATTGTCATTCAAGTTAGTACTCAGCTAAATACAATAGCTATAAATATGAATAGCGAGCCAGGATCGTCACATGAACACGAGCGGGACGACATACGAGATAAAATATCAGTACTGACAAGGTGTTGTCTTTTCTCCACAAAATTGAAGTCCGTTATCAGAGAAGAATGAGTCAATTTCAGATATTCAGGTTACTAATTTTACTTTAATTCTCAAAAATAGCTGAATTGCAGTTAGCCGAAGATTATCTGAAGTTTGGTAGAAGACGCAAAGGAAGCTATAAAACTGACAGGTCAGCAGAACGAAACATGCACGGAAAATTCGCAGACAAATATGGGTGGGACACGCTGGAGGAGTAATTAGGTGAGATCTTGTTGATGGACCTGACGAAGCGGCAAAATTCAGAAAAGCAGAAGCACGTGCTTTCAAACACAGGAAAGACGAGAAACCCTATGATAGAAACAACGACTCGGGTAACAGTGTAGATATGCAGAACGACATTTTTCGTCTCGACAACCCAGCAGCTGTCAAACAGGACTTGGTCAACCACTATCAGCATCAGGGAATTTTGTCAAAAGCTAGTCAGGGGTTCAAGCCCCAAGCAGATTCCCCTATCCCCAGACAACAGTTTGTTTCTACTGCTTCGGCGCGGGTCACATATTCAAACAGTGCCCACTCAAGCTCTAGTCTTACGGTAGAGTCTCACGGCAACAATCGCAAGCCCAGCAGAAAATATGACACCAAAGTAGAATTAATCAGCATGGGGAATGAGATGAATTAGTTAGTTTTTCTTCAGAATATTTGCAATCTAAACCTGAATGTAAAAACTATCTTGTTAAGACTGTAAACGTTAAAGGTCGCTGAAACAAGAATCCAACCGTTTTGGAGAAATGTTCTGAATGTAAGCGATAATATCATTTTTGCAGGACACATTGTTCCATTTTTTTCAGTATCCTAATGCCTGTGAGAACAAGAGGTACTGTGAGCAATGCTCACTAAGAATACACCCCGCTTACCCCAATCTCCCAAAGGGTGTTGGTAATAGGTATAAACTACCTCTTTTCTGAGTGTAAAAAACAAATGGCATGACAAATCGAACCATATTGCTACTTCGATGTCCAGTGCGCATGACCTTTGACCTTTTGACCCCACAATCGATAGGGAACATCTTCATCCCATGGGTAGTCCATATGTATGATATGGTGACTGTAGGTGGAAAGGATAACGCTTTAGAGCCCGGAAACCATATTGCTACTTCGATGTCCAGTGCCCTTGACCTTTGGACCCCAAAATCAATAGGGAACATCTTCATCCCATGGGTAGTCCATATGTATGATATGGTGACTGTAGGTGGAAAGGATAACGCTTTAGAGCCCGGAAACCATATTGCTACTTCGATGTCCAGTGCGCTTGACCTTTGACCTTTTGACCCCAAAATCAATAGGGAACATCTTCATCTCATGGGTAGTCCATATGTATGATATGGTGACTGTAGGTGGAAAGGATAACGCTTTAGAGCCCGGAAACCATATTGCTACTTCGATGTCCAGTGCGCTTGACCTTTGACCTTTTGACTCCAAAATCGATAGGGAACATCTTCATCCCATGGGTAGTCCATATGTATGATATGGTGACTGTAGGTGGAAAGGATAACGCTTTAGAGCCCGGAAACCATATTGCTACTTCGATGTCCAGTGCGCTTGACCTTTTGACCCCAAAATCGATAGGGAACATCTTCATCCCATGGGTAGTCCATATATATGATATGGTGACTGTAGGTGGAAAGGATAATGCTTTAGAGTCCGGAAACCATTGCGTTTACAGACGGACGGACGGACAGACAGACGGACAACCTGATTCCAGTATACCCCCCCCCCCCCCCCCCCCCCCCCCACAACTTGTTGCGGGGGGTATAATAAGAGATCAACTAGATGTCATTCTGAATTTGTTTCATCAACAATCAAAGAATTGTTAAACATTAAATAAACAAGGGTATTATTTTACAGGTCAATGAAGTTCCGTATGTGGTAAATCCTCTGACAATTTCTGTTATTACAATGGGAAAAGAAAGATTAATTTTTGATTTGAGGCATGTTAATCAATTTCTTTTTCGTTGACATTGATTTTATTAAGCAAGTACATAATTCTAGTTTTGGGGGAAAATATCCGAAGATATCCCCTAAGTTTTCCTCACCTGGGCATTTTCTAAAATAAGGTCCAAAACCAAATATTTTAACACGTCTGAAAGATACTCATGACTAACTCTATCAAAAGCATTTTCTTGATTTATTTTTACAATATAACCTTCCATATTGTCCATTTCAATCATGTCAATAATGTCTCGTATACTTACTAACGTATCTGCTATACTGTAAATGTATTACATTTGGCTGTGTATTCTACTGTAAACGTATTATATTTGGCGTGTACTATATTTGGCGGAAATCGTTTTTTCAACAAGTTAGCGTAGATTTGATTTAGCGCATTCCTGAATTACTTTAAACATCTAGATTTATGGATGGCATTTAGCGATGTACTTGATTTAGCGGAAGCTGCGTTCCGCCAAAGGCGCTAAATAGTATACACAGCCAAATGTAATACATTTACAGTATTTAACGCCTTTGTTGTCTACGGATAACTTCTATGCGTACATATTGGCGTCTCTTGTCTCAGGATAAATTCTATGAGTACATAATGGCGTCTCTTGTCTCAGGATAAATTCTGAGTACATATTGACGTCTCTTGTCTCAGGATAAATTCTATGAGTACATATTGGCGTCTCTTGTCTCAGGATAAATTTTTTAAGTTCATATTGCCGTTCTAGAAGTTCGGAGTTATTTACGTTTCGCCAGTTTTTAAGACATGCGCATGTCACATTCTGTCACATGGTCGAATTCACGGCAAACCTTCCAAGTGTATTTTTCGTTTTCTTCATGTAGAGTGTAACGAAACAATCTCTTCGCTCTGTGACAAATGTGATGTTAACTGTGACAAATTTGATGTTAACTGTGACAAATGTGATGTTAACTAGCCTTAAATGACGTAGTTGTTACATATACAACATGTCTAAAGTACTTTCTATATATGAAATCCAGATTTCGACGTTTGTCGACTGCTTCGTTTTGATGGTTATTCTGTCTGTAAGTGTGTTACATAACTTATGTGTGAATATGAACGAAGAATGACTTGATTGCGATGCTGTGGGGCACAAAGAGTGCAATAATGACGATCATATACAAAATGGATTCCTAATGGATGGATTAAGAAATCATATTATCCATCATCTCATGCAAATTCATTACAATTAAAAATCAATTATTTGAATGAATCAAATGCATATATTATGAGAGCCATATTTACACACACGTTGGAATGTGAGATCACCTTGGAGTATGTCTTCCATGTCTCTTGCCTAATAACTTGTGAGTGTGGCACGATAAAGATCCCTTCCTGCTCAAAGGCTGTAAGCGCAGAACATTGGCCTAAATTTTACAGCCCTTCATCGACAATGGTGACGTCTCCATATGAGTGAAATATTCTCGAGAGGGACTTTAAACGATATACAATCAAGGTATTCTCTCCTTATGGGAAGCTGCAATTTTGTCCCATACGTTTTTCTTGTTTCTGTTAACCTGCATTGTTTTCACATTCTCTTTGTAAATTGAGAGCAGTTTCTTGCTTCTATACAACCTCCACTCAAGTCTACCTTTTGTTTCTGTATTGTCGTCTGATTCGATGTCGGGCATACTTATACCTGTTTTTGATTTCTTATTTTCCGAGCACTTCCCTGGGTTCCCTCTACTTTCATTTCCATCTTCGCTTCCACTGGTGCTATGTCCAGCCTGATCATTGATGTTAAGAGTTGTAAACCACTGGATATCGTTCATCACTATCCTCATAAACCACTGGATATTGTTCAGATAATGCAGCAGGTTTCCATCACTATCCTCATAAACCACTGGATATTGTTCAGATAATGCAGCAGGTTTCCTTCACTATCCTCATTCTGGCTCACATCATTCATTAGGGCTTTCAAGAAGTCATCATGATCTGCCAAAAAGTATATTGATCAAATATATATATATATATATATATATATATATATATATATATGTAAGCACTAAAGTTCCGTCAACACCCCGATACCTCAAAGTGTCGGATCCACAACATGGATACAAGGTCAAATACAAAAAATTATACAAAGCACTAAAATGACCAACGACACGAACAACCATATTGTCAAATTTTCGGGACGACCCGTCCCTTCTTCAGGACAAACGAAAAGAATTACATAATGTGGCCAATATCAACAGAGCATAATAACAAAAACTACATATAAATACATCTAGCACTACAACTACACTAATCTACAAACGTATTTACAACGCAGACTACATGTGTTTTGGTCTTTAGGCTTGCCAATCAATGTTAAAAGTGGAGCGAATTAGGACATGCCTTACTCGTCCAAAGAGCTGATCTAAAATGTCCGAAATCGGACTTCGTGTGCTATGGTGTTGACACGACAAAGTCCGATGGTACATACTAATACACCAAAGTGCAATGAAGTGAAACGCCGAAGTCCTTTGGTTTGTAAACGACAGTGTTTTGGCACATGCTGTACCAACCGTGTGTTGTTTCACCAAAATATCAGTGCAAATTCCATGCACAAAAAATAAGAACTTATTTCAATACCATTTATTTGTCGTATTATCAAACACAAAATTTTCCAACGAGAAATCGTATAGAATGTTTTGCATTATAGTAGTTCGACAAGAAATGTACTTTGCCGTTCTTATAATCCTCAACAATGTAAACCTTGCCGTTGCTGTCGTCCATGTCAATCTTAATCACTCGTGGTTTCCTCCAATACATCCCAGAAAGAACCTTCGTTGGGGCAAACTGACGTTGCATTTGGTCGGTTTCATTTTGAAAGACGTTAAGAATAACGTCACCATGACGTGACGTCACAAACGTTCCAAACACAAAACATTTATTCTTGTACAATCTATAGATCCACATTTGATTTACACTATTTCTCGCATGAAAGGTGAAGATAACCAACGGTGATCAATCTCATAACTTCTATAAGGAGCACAAAATTACGAGTTGGGTAAACGCGGACCCCTGGATATACCAGAGGTGGTGTCTAGGAGTAACCATTCCCTGTCAACAGGTCCCACCCGCCATGAGCCCTATATCTTGACCAGGTAAAGAATGATATGAAAGGTGAAGAAAACAGTGATCAATCTCATAACTCCTATAAGCAGTGTGACAAAGACGGCCTAACAGTCGGTATGAAACACGTCAGACAGCTTTTGACCCAATGATAGGTGGTATTGGCAAACTAGATCGTAAGAACGGCCATAGAATTTGCTATCTATCTATTATGTATTGCTTATGGGACTTATGACATTGATCACTGTTCGTTATATTCACCTTTTATTGAATACCTTGCAATGTTATTTACATCGACATCTCCTTCATATATGTGGATAAACAATGCAAAAATGCTGGGTTTTAAGGATTTTACAGAAAACTTACTGCCCAGACCTAATTTTTCACAATTGATATTGTCAAATTTACTTCATACGAGTATGCCAGGGAAGGGACTCCGACTAAACTCCATCTAAAATCGGGTCTGATACTTCGAGCTGGACAAGGAAAGATATTGTATGTAACAGTGAAAATAGTCATTGAAAATCATAACTTTTATACTTTATATTCAATGATTGGCATTAACATCTGTTATACAGTAAGGGATAATTTATCAATAAATGTACAGTAACTCATTGCTCCTAGCTGGGACGACACTTGCCTCCTGAAATTTCCTATTTGACTTTAGATGTAACACTACTGTAGGATTGCTCGCCCACAAGCTTTGCCTGCATTTTTTAACCATACATTAATCTCAATAGAAATATTAGATATTTACACTTAGCTTTATGCAGTATTAGATATTTACACTTAGCTTTATGCAGTATTTGATATTTACACTTAGCTTTATGCAGTATTTGATGTTTACACTTAGCTTTATGCAGTATTTGCAGCATTTTGATGATTCAGCAAATTTACAAATAGAAAAAAATTAATGATATTGATCAAACAATACCAAGAAATAATGTCAATCCAAAAGCTGTAAATAGTGCAGTTTTACGAAGAGGCTTACTTTTACAATCGACGGCTGACTTTTACAATTTAAGGTGGCTCACTGCACCCAGAAATAGTTTCTCAAATCAGTACAAATTGATTTAATTATAAAAGATATGATCATATACAATAAGTATATATGCCAAAAAGGCAAAAAAATATATATAAAATTTTTGATAAAAAACATGATTTTCAAAAAAAATTATTTAAACACATTTGAACAAAAGACTGCGGGATTTGAACTCGAGATCTGCGGTTCACCAGCCCAATGCTTTAACCACTGAGCTACGATGATAAACAAACACATCGATCGATACAAATAATTTCACAAAACATTTAAATCGCCATCTTGTGACGTAGAATCATACTGAGTATAAGCTTTAGTGTAGCGAGTTACCTTAAAGGGATCAACTCCAACTTCAGAAATTGGACCAAAATAAATATACAGACTGCTCCAGTATAAACACGAAAACCGACAATTACCG
Organism: Ostrea edulis; assembly: GCF_947568905.1. Classification (NCBI taxonomy): domain Eukaryota; kingdom Metazoa; phylum Mollusca; class Bivalvia; order Ostreida; family Ostreidae; genus Ostrea; species Ostrea edulis. Next base: position 37,852,392 of record NC_079169.1, read on the forward strand.
GTATGTTCATTGATAAAGAATTGTAAACTCTTTAGCAACTCTTGGGGATCGGGGTTAGAATAGGTCCTCAGTACTCCATTTGCTTGTCGTAAGAGGCGACTAATGTGGCGGTCCTTCGGATGAGACCGTAAAAACCGAGGCCCCGTGTCACAGCAGGTGTGGCACGATAAAGATTCCCCTGCTCCATGGCCATAAACGCCGAGCATAGGCCTAAATTTGCAGTCCATCACCAGCATTGGTGACGTCTCCATATGAGTGAAATAATCATGAGAAAGACGTTAAACAATAAACAAACCTTATTTCTTCAACATTTGTTCGAAATTTTCGCAATGCACTACTCGTTTTGACTTCGTGTACCACAGTGCGCTCAGAGTAACTCAAATTATCCTGACATTTATAAACAAGAGGCCCATTGGCCTAGAATCGCTATTCTCGTACATTGTAGAACAGGCAAAAATTATCACTAACCAAGATTCATCAATTAACAAAGTTTGATGATGTTAAGTCAAATAGTACCTGCAAATTTAAATGCAACTGTCCAAAAGTAGGTCACGGTGACCTGCTTTTGGTCGACACACTGAATACTCAAGATGCATCAACTGACAAGTCAAATAGTATTCAAATATAGCCGTCAAATTCCAAAAGAAGGCCACAGTGACCTACTTTTTGGTCGACGCACTCCAAAGACCCAAGATGCATCAACTGAAAAAGTTTGATAATTGAAGTCAAATAGTATCTGAAATATTCAGATATAAACGTCAAATTCCAAACGTAGGTCACAGTGACCTACTTTTTGGTTGACACACTCTGAAGACTCAAGACCCATCAACTGACAAAGTTTGATGATTGCAAGTCAAATAGTATCTGAAATATTCAAATATAACCGTCAAAATCCAAAAATAGGTCACGGTGACCTACTTTTAGTCAACACACTATGAAGATTCAACATGCATCAACTGACAAAGTTTGATAATTGTAAATCAAATAGTATCTGAAATATTAAAATATAGCCGTCAAATTCCAAAAGTAGGTCACGGTGACCTACTTTTTGGTCAACAAACTATGAAGACTCAAGATGCATCAACTAACAAAGTTTGATGATCCTAGCTTTCATAGTGTCCAAAATATGCATCTAAAATTGAAAATGTGAAATTTGAATGTCTGCAAAATTCAAAAAGTAGGTCACTGTGACCTACTTTAAAACAAAAAAAATGTTTTGAGGCCTCTAGACGCATCAACTTACAAGGTTTGATGATTCTAAACCTCTCAGTATCTGAAATAACAACCTAAAATATATTCCTAAATGATTAGCCATAAAATTCAGAAAGTAGGTCATGGTGACATACTTTTCACATGACGCACTTCAAGGTCCCTAATCCATCAACTGACAACTTTTGATGATCATAGGCTCAAAAGTGTCCAAGATATGCATCAAAATCCATTTAATAATAATTACCTGCGAAATTCAAAAAGTAAGTCATCATGACCTACTTTTGAGACAACATGATATTATGTCCTAAGATGCATCAACTGACAAAATTTGATGATCCTAGTCTTTACACTAAGCAAAATATCAAAGTTTTAACAAAACAAAATTTAAGGTCAACTTTGAAGTGACCTTGAGACCACACCCTTTGTCCCAGGATGATGCCTTGAACATTTTTTTTTATCTACAACCTATCTTCATCCTTATGCATAAGTTTGGTGATAATTTGCCCAGTGGTTCTTGAGAAGAAGATTTTTTAGCAACCACTACGTTTGTTTGCATTTTCCTAATTATCTCCCCTTGTTAAAGGGTCACAACCCTAGTTTAGTACAAATGAAAGCCCTTAGGCCAAGGATACCCTGTGATAAATTTGACAAAATTTGGCCAAGGGGTTCTTGAGATATAGCCCTTTTTCCAACAAGTTGACGCACACCGCACGCCAGACATATGGCCATATGATTAGCTCTTTGAGCCTTCGGCTAATAATGTCATCAGCACTGAAAACTTAAAAGTTTTCTACATCTTAGTTTTCTGGTTCCCCCAGGAACAAAGCAACCCCAATCCCCACACCTTTGGACGGTAGCTCTGTGCTACACCCAAAAGTTGGGGGGGTTGGGGTTGGATTTTCGAG